>NW_004949123.1:1335386-1366111 GCF_000317375.1 Microtus ochrogaster | reverse complement strand
TTGTAGACCAGGCTGGCCTTGAACTCACAGAGATCCACCTGCCTCTGCCTCCCAAGTGCTGGGATTAAAGGCGTGTGCCACCACCGCCCAGCTCCCCTGCTTAATTTTTGTGTGGTCTGTAAGACTGGTAACTTTGACTTTTTTTTTAACTTGCTGAAACAAATTCAAAAGACATTAACATTTTAATGCCCACAAGTAAAATTTCACTGGATGTTATATTTTGGCAGCAATTTGAATGAGTACCTAAAAGATTCATGTCCCAGACGCTTGGACCCCAGGGTGGTAGAGCTGAAAGGTGAAACCTTTACGACAGAGGGTCTAGTGAGATAATTAGGTCATTGGGGGCATCATCCTTAGAAGACATTACTGTAGTTCTCATAGGAGCCTGGATTTGTTCTTACAAGAGCAAGCTGTTATAAGAAGAGCAAACCAGACCCCTGAATCTTTCTTGCCTCCTGTCTCAGCATGTGATCTCTTCTGCATGTCCTCCCATTACTGTGATGTCATACACCATGAGGCCCTCCTGACATGCACAACAAAGACGACCCCAGATCTTGGGCTTTAATCCTCCAAACTGTAAGCTAAGTAACCCTTTTTTTCCTCATAAATCACCCTGTGGGCTGGAGCGATGGCTCAGAGGTTAAGAGCATTGCCTGCTCTTCCAAAGGTCCTGAGTTCAATTCCCAGCAACCACAACCATCTGTAATGAGGTCTGGTGCCCTCTTCTGACCTGCAGTCATACACACAGACAGAATATTGTATATATAATAAATAAATAAATATAAAAAATCAATCAATCAATCACCCTGTCTTGGGCATTTTACTCTAACAAACAGATTACCACACCGGGACAGAACCACACTCGTTCATCTACTTACTGTTTGTGGGCATTTGTCTGCTAGAGCCGTGCAGTTGAGGCTGAGTAAATGGTGGAGCCTCTAAAGCCCAAAATATTTACTGTCTGGTTTATAAGAAAAAGTCTGCCATTCTCTTGTCTATCTTAACACTCGGATGATACCTATTTTACATTTAATTTCTAGACGATGCAGACAGCAACACTTAGAAGATTCTCTTTAGTTACGTCACGCCCTTTTGAAGTGTGCTGGTCCCGCCCACAGGCTAAGATAAATAAACCATCCACAAACTGCCAGAGCAGAGACTCAAGCCAGGTTTAATGGTCACTGTCTAGTTATAGAGCCTGTCGGCTCCGAGGTTTGCCAGCCTGGTATACACAGTGGGGGAAGAGTCCTAGACAGAGGAGAGAGGAATTACAGAGGCAAGAACACACACAAAACCGGAAAGTTGGCTTTCTCCCCAGATGGGTCTACCCTTTCCTGGCCTCTTCCAGGGGCCCCATACATTCAGTAAAGAAAAAGATCACAGACTGTAGAGCCCTGCGACACCCTGTCTCCAGAGACACCTGCATCTCCCTCCTGGGAGACACAGTTTGTGGGTGCAGGTGGGGTGAAGGCCAGCCTTTCTTGTATCTACACTTGTCAGCTTTCTTCCCGAGGTCTAATGGGATCATACATATGGGATACAGATACACATACATACCCCCTACAAGGAGAGAGTGAACGGAAACCACAAGAGACCAGTCAGTTAAATGTCCTGGTGGTGTCCAGACATGTCCTCCAGGCGTTTTGACCTAGGGCCCAAGTTAGCCGATGTAGTAGGGAGAGTTGGGGCTACAGAGTAGGACTTACAAAGACAATGGCCCTCCTGGCCCTCAGGAGCTCAGCTGGAATGCCCCCAAAGGAAAACTTCATTTGACCTCCATCAGAAATAGTTTCACATGCCCAGATGGTATCAAGAGAGGAAGCTGCCAAACAAGACATTTTCCCATTTCCTGATGAGTCTGAGGTCAGAGGTCTGGCTCTTGGACCTCTGGTAACAAAGTCCCCATTAGTCTTTGGAATACAACCAGACAGCGTTCCTCTCCAACCCTTTGTTACCTTGGACAGGTAACAAAGGAAGAACAACTCAGAGCTGCTTAGCCATGACCAGCATCCTTTAGGGTCCTTCGCTGCTCTGGTTCTAGCTTCCTGTCTCATATATGTGTAGTCTTTAAGGAGGGCATCTGAAGAGTCTGATGAAAGCTGAGGCCTCCCCACCCCTTCTCCCAAAGGCTTCAACGTGTGGTTCCCCTAACTCTGACCTCTGCAGAGGAGTTATTCAGAGCCATGGAGATGTGGGTAAACTTCAGGGTGTTCAGAAATTAAAGGACAAGAGATTGTGCAGTGGAGAAGCCTGGCATGGTCACCATCTCTCCTACAGTTCAAGAAACTTGTGCGTGAGAAGTTGTGCACAGGGGTGGAGGCCATTCTAGAGGGGGCCACAGACTCACTGTCCCGGTGGAGGTCAAGGTGCTGGTGTGCATGCAGACCTACAAGCATGCAGACCTACGAGCATGCAACTACTTAAGGGGAATCGCTGCACCTCTCTCTTGACAAAACTAGGTTACTAATAAAGGATGGACAGCAGCCTTGAGATCCCAGGAGCAGACGGGGGACAATGTTTACTTTGGTTTCTCTTCCCCGGTCCTTATAGGCAGCCTGGCAGGCCCTCCTGGCACTAAGCAGCCCGCACCATAGGTAAACAACACCTCTTAGAACCTAAAAAGCAGGTCAGGAAACTGGAGGACCTGGACAACTTCCAACTACAGAAAACAAGGGAAAGAAAAGACACTGAAAAAGACCAACGCTGGGCAACACTTTCACCTCTGCCCTGCTCACCCCCCTTCCAAAGCTCTGGGGCTTGCAGGATGGTCAAAGGGTGCTGGGCATAGTTATCTTTGTACCCAAAGCATTTTGCAAGCCTGGATGGAAGCTAAGGCTGGGTTTGTTTTTAAGTCTCTCTCTGACAGCCACAACTGCACTGATCCCCACCCCCACAAATGAGAGGGATGGTTTGGGGGAACTTCCTTTTCAAAGTTTCATGCCCCTTACACCTCTATTGCAAGACTGGTGTGGAGGGCAGGACCCTAAGTCACACTCTGTAGCGCCATTCTGGGACAGACACGACTAGGTTCCAACCTGCAGATAATAAAATCCCACACTTCGGCTTTGCAGCAGGAGGGAGGCAGCCTTATTGGCAGCGAGACATAAATGCTGGGCCCTGTCTGACTCCAGATCTAGTCTAACTGAGCAGGACCAGACTTTACTGGACTCCTCCCTTTGTAGAGCAGCATAATGTAGAAGGCTCAGAACCCCACCTGAGTTGATTAGAAGGTTGACTGAAGAGAGGGTACGCACAGAAAATCAGGTAGGTCTGGCTGGCTGCTACATCGAAGAGGCTGGTTTTCCTCATCCTGTCAGGGAGAGTGGCCCTTAGGCCACACTGGCGGCAGGTTTCCACAATGCTCTACCTTCAGCAACCCCTACTGTGGTCCCAACAGACATACACTGGGAGTCACATACTAATCAAAGCTTTCCCCCAGCCAGGAAGTTTGCTTACCTGGAATTTATGTCCTATCTACAAATTTTACGCTATGACAGGAACCCCTTAATTCATTCTGTACCTATCTGTGCCACTTGCCCCGGGACAAGGCGTAGACACCACATCCCATATTGCTGCCATGACTAACAGGCAAGAGGCCAGACTCCTGCAAAAATCCACCTACTCAGGACTCCCAGGGAAAGAGGACGGCTTTCGCGAGGAGTCTCACAGCAGCTTTAGGCGGTGCTATAGATCCAGGCCTCCATCTTTCCCTGACTCATTTTCCAAAGGTTTCCAACCCCCACTAGCTCTGAATGTGACTTCCTGACCAGAGAAGATACCGCAGCATCCCAGCATGGCTCCTGTGGAAGCTCCCCCAACACACACAACTTCACAGGTGTGGGTGGGCAGAGACAGAAAAAAATTTGTTTTTCAAATGGTTTTCTCTTAAGGAGCTAGGGATGACCTCAAAAAAGTTTAGGGAATCTGCTCTTCCCCTCACCCCTTTCTTCATCCCATCCAACTCAGACGCGTCCCTCCTCCTCTACCACACTGAGAATAGCCAAGGCTTTGGGTAGGGGTGTGGTGTCTGCCTGAGGATTAATATATCCGTACGTGAAACTCACGGCATCCACACCGTCACTGGGGTCTTGCCTGCTCTTGTGCCCATGACCAATTCCCTGGTGGTCAGGAAGAACCCACTCCCTTGGGCAGCCAGCCCTCTCTTCCATCCCTTCCTATCCCTCAGGGGTAACACGACCTCTCCTGGGGCAGAACCTCCCCACCAACCTATCCTGCTCACACCACAATGGGCGTATCAGAGAAAACCGAGCTGACTGACTCAGGATCTGACATCCTCCGTTGGCCCTTGCCTGTTGCCTCAGGCACCGGCAGAGTGTTGCCTGGCTTGAGTTTGCCATTTTGACCCTGCCCGGGTCCAGCAGGTTCCAGGAAGGCCACCCGCCGGTCAAAACCATCATCTTTGTCCCCACCAGCCATGGGATCATGGTTGGGTGTGGTACTGAGCATGGAAGAACTGAGGCTATCCCCTTGATGGCTGGAAGGCTTCTCCACACCCCGGCACCAACAGCGGCAAGGGGTGAGGTACAAGTATATGAGAACCAGAACCACACTGAGGATACAGCCCACCAGGGTGGTATAGGCCGTGTTGAGGGTGTCATGGTGTCCGTGCAAGGTGAAGTTGTACACTTTCAACTCCACAGACAGTGTCTCGTTGAAAGTCTCCCCCATGGCGTAGCAGGTGTACACACCGCCATCCTCAGCCTGCACCTTCTCAAAATGAAGGCTGCCATCCTCGGACACGGTCACTGTGCCGTTGGCCCCCTGGTTTAGCACCTGTTCATTGCTTGGCGTCACCCACACTTTGGTCATCCCTTGCTGTTTGGTGTCACACGTGATGGTCAAGGTATCTCCCAGGTGGGCCTCCCAGGCGCCCTCCTTGAACTCGCTGCAGTTCAAGAAATCCAGACTAAACACATTGTGCAGCTCCTTGGAATACATGCAGTACAGATCCTCCTGGAAGTCAACCACGGAACTCAGCTGCCGGTACTGCCAGTGCGAAAAGAGCTGGTAGAGCTTGCAGTCACACTCCAGGGGGTTGTTGTGCAGGTACAGCCCGTTCTTGACCCACGCTGGCAACTTCTGCAGGTCGGTGAACGGCAGCTTCTTCAGCTTGTTGGAAGACAGATCCAAGAGCATAAGTTTGGGTAATTTGTTTCCATCCTTGATCAGTTCCAGAGGGAAGCGAGTGATCAGGTTCTGGCTCAAGTAGAGTTTCTGCAGCTGGGCCATGTCCTCGAAGGCATACTTGTCCACCACCCCGATGCGGTTGTTGTAGAGCAACAGCACTTCCAGGGAGTGCAGATCGCTGAACAGGAACTCATCCAGCGTGTGAAGATGGTTGGAGGAGAGGTCCAGGTACCGCAGGTTGGGTACCGGGATGAAGGCCTCGGAGGAGATAAAGTTCAGGTGGTTGTGGCTCAGCAGCAGCGAGTGCAGGTTCATCAGACGGGTGGGGGTCCACTCGGCCCGCAGCCGGCTCAAGTTATTGTGGCTGAGGTCCAGAAGTGCCGTGTAGCTGGGCAGAGACTGGGGTACATTGGGCAGCTGCTGCTTGGAGCAGCTGAGGATGTTGCTGGCGCACAGGCAGTTGGCGGGACAGCTAACCACAGATCGGCCAGCCCTGGCTACCTCAAAGAGGAGCAGGAATAAGGAGAGCAGCAGGAGCCAGAGGCCTCGCAGGTCACGCTGGGGTTGCATAGTGTCACTGGGGAGAGCGAAGAAGGCCACCGGAAGATCTGGGAGGAAATCACCCCGGCATGTTCTGGTGGAGTATGGAAGGGTCACTTTCACTACAGGCTTGAGAGAAAGAAGATGGGTTTGTAGTCACCAAGGACTCAGGAGGGGTGGACCACCACTCCCACTTTCCCCTCCTTACCCCGGCCCCCACCCCCTTGGTTTAACAGAAAGAGGAAGCGATCCCAGGTAGTTCCCAGGCACAGTGCAAGCAGACTGTGGGCTCAAAATACTAGGCATTAGAGGCATTGGCGCAAAGGCCCCGTGGGCTGGGGTCGCGGGTTTAGACTGAGGGTCTGCACAGCGTGTCACCTGCGGCGGTAGTGGTGGGGTGTCACAGGGATTGCACACTCGAGGTTTGGAGGCGGGGTCATTAGGGCCTTTCCCGAGGAGCCCAGGGAAGGTCAACAAGGTACCGGCTAGGAAGGGCCGAAGGTTTCCCGGGCCTGTGGCGCGGGCTCCCTCCCCAGAACCTCCGGTCACTGCACCTGCTCTGCGAGGATGCTTCTCAGCCCATGGCCAGTCCGGGAGCTCCGTCGCGGCCTCCCCCGTCCGCGCCTCCCCGGCCGGCCTGTCACGGCGCCCTGCGTACGCAGGGGCCCGCGCCCGGCGACATCGCCTGCGTTGAGGAACTTGCTGGGTTCCGCGCTGTCCACCCGCGCCGCCGCCTAGCCTCGACCACCGCGCCCGTCCGCCCGAGCCCACGCACGACTGCCGCCTCCGGACCCACCGGCCAGGCGTGGAGCAGTGCGGCGAGCGGGAGACGCCGCGATCCCAGCCGAGGGAGCAGCGTGGGGGCAGCGAGCACCGCGCGCGCGCCCGTCGCCGCCGCCAGAGCCTTGGGGCGCGTGCGCGCGGCGGGGGCGGGGCGCACGTGCGTGTGTTTGTCTCCGGCTCCCGGCGGACACGCGGGCCGCTGGCTCAGGGGTCACTTCCTCTGCGAGTCTGTGCTGGGCACAGAGCTAGCCACCGAGGCTCCTTAAGCACCTCTCCTGTCTTGCTCCCCTTTCTCCATCCTCATCAAGCCCCAGTACCTTTCCTCCTGCTCAAACCCACTGGCAGGAAAAGTTAAGTCTAACTGGAGTGAGTTCGCTGGAGCCAGTGAACTGACTCCGGGGCAAGAAGCATCACACGTCTTTTAATTTTCCTAATTAAAGAAATCTGGCTCGACTCCAGCTCTTCAGGGTTGGCGGGAAATTCATTAGTCACGTTTTTTGACGTTCTTCCTGATTTTTCCCTGTGGAGCTTGTGAAGTCCCAAAAATTGGGGGAAAGAGCTTTATTGTGTTTTCCTCCATTCTTGATGCCACTAGTCCATACACCTTGGAGTACCACTGAAGAACACACAGCTCCATGGCCTGCAAGCCTGCTGAGCACGAGTGTCTTTGGGAGGTGTGTCCTTCCACGGACAACCCATTGTGCTCCCCCCTCTTCTCATCCTAAGCAGCTCTCACTTGTCTTCTTCCCAAAGTAGCGCCTTTAATCCCAGCACTCGGGAGGCAGAGGCAGGCGGATCTCTGTGAGTTCGAGACCAGCCTGGTCTACAAGAGCGAGTTCCAGGACAGGCTCCAAAGCCACAGAGAAACCCTGTCTCGAAAAACCAAAAAAAAAAAAAAAAACAAAAACAAAAAAAAAACCCAAAGTAGTGCCTGCGCTTTCTGACTGTGAGTCCTGCAGTTAGTTTCTCTAGTACCCTAATTCTCAAAAATGAAGGTCAGCGGTGGGGCGTTTGCGGTGTTTTCCATAGGGTAATCCCTCAAAGAAGCTGTTAATGTATGATATTGATTGGGGGCGGCGTGTAGGACAAATTAAGTCCATTCTTGAGATAGTGCACACCGAGGGAGAAATTACCAACCTTTTCTTTCTACTCTCATATAGTAGCAAGGCCAAGCCTGAAATTAATGTCTCAGCAGATTAGCTTGCTAACAGCCTTCAAAAGAAAGACCGTCTATCTGCCGCATATGGTTTCCTGTGAATTTAAACGACTGTATTATCTCTTCAAGGGATATTACCACGTTAACTTCATGCATGATTGAAAAGATATTTTCCCCTTTCCCTATTTAATCCAGGCATGGGTGAAGAAAGTCAGGGAGGGTGGATAGTCCTTTTTGGAGGAGAGGGCAGGAGGAGTCATGAAACCAATGACTGTGAAAAGCTTCTGTTTGCCAGAGAATCCCGAGAAGCATGTTCCTTGGTCCTGGCCTGGAGGTTTCTCAGTTGCAGGTACGTGTCATATGGAACCTGGTCATCAGAAAACTTGACTGGGACCAGAGGGTCAACTTTCACAGAGTCACATGGATCCCTCAGATGGTTTGTCTGTTGGCAAGGACTCAGTGACTCTCCAGGAAGGTCAGGTCTCAAGACTACTTAAGTGTCTGGACAAGACAGCTTCCCTCAGGACAAGAGGTCCAAAAACATGCAGACAGAAGTCACAATGACCCAGCTCTTTAAAAGGTTGCTGTCAATCCACTTTGGTCACATAGACAGATCATGATGGAAAGAGACCACAATAAAAGCATGGATTCCAGCAGAAGAGGATTGTTGGTACAGGGTGGTGGTGGCGCATGCCTTTAATCCCAGCACTTGGGATCTCTGTGAGTTCGAGGCCAGCCTGGTCTACAAGAGCTAGTTTCAGGACCAGCTCCATAGCTACAGAGAAACCCTGTCTTGGAAGAAAAAAAAAAAGACAGTTGGGGACCATCTTAAAGCTGTTATCACACCTATGGTCTCTGAAATCACATCTGTTTTTTTAACTTTGGAAAGTTTCAAACATACTAAAAGTATGGAATGAACTCCTGTATACCAACTATCCTTGTTCAGTAATGACAAGGGAAGACTATCATTGCATTTTATGAAAATATCCCTGGAGCTGGGCGGTGGTGGCGCATGCCTTTAATCCCAGCACTTGGGAGGCAGAGGCAGGTGGATCTCTGTGAATTCGAGACCAGCCTGGTCTACAAGAGCTAGTTCCAGGACAGGCTCCAAAACCACAGAGAAACCCTGTCTCGAAACAACAACAACAAAAAAAATATCTCTGGAAAAAATGCATCCTCCTACCTTGCTCTGGCCTCCCCATTCTTCCTTTAGATTTCACCATTCGAGGCTCTCTGGTTCTGTCTCTCTCTTCTTTCTGCTGTGTTTGAAAGGTAGGGAAGACACCGGTAGCAGGAAAGAAGGCCCTTTGTGCTGGATGCCAGTTTTAAGAGTTGGTAGCTATACTCTGGATAGGTGTCATCAGTCTCTTTCGATTTTGACTGCACTTAAATTAAAAAAAAAATGCATACGAACCACTGAGGGATCTTGTCAACAGTGAGATTATCACTACCTAGTCCAGACAGGGGCCCAGTAGTCTGTGCTTCTAGCGTGGTGGGTGATACTAATTCTGCAGACCCACAGACCGAGTGTTGAGTCGCAAGGGGCTAGTAGTTTGCCATTCAAATCGGTAGCCGTGAGTCCGCACGTGTAGCTAGTTGAATTAATTGCAAATAAATAGCGTTAGAAACCACACCTTCATTTTTCCTAACCACACTGAACAAGGCATTGTCCCAGCAAGTCCTTCGGGTGGCATTGTATAGAGAACTGACTCATAATAGCACTGCCACGGCTGCTTTTTAGATCAAACAACTATCTATTAATTCACAACAAAAGACAACCTGTGCAGGATAAATAGCAACAGGTTATTTATAGTGTGTATTTATTTCCTCTTGCTGGAATAGATCAACCCAGTGCTCCTAAATACAATTTCAGAGGTTATTTGGCTAGCTCAGGACTCGAACAAAAGAGGTTGCATATATCTATTAACTTATGAGACTGGATGGATTGCTTTCGTTCACACTATAAGTTATTTTTTTTTTCCTATTGGGCTGACTGGTATTGATCATTAGACTTAAAAGAGGGGGGGTGCTGGTGCACACATTTAATCCCAGCACTTGCGAGGCAGAGGCAGCTACAAAGTGAGTTCCTGGACAGTCAGGACTGTTACACAGAGAAAGCCTGCCTATAAATAAGTAAGTAAATAAATAAAATAAACAGAATAGAACAAAGCAGAGGATGGCCGGGGGAGACACCCTATTATGAAGCTAACTTTTGCTGGGCAGTGGTGGCGCACACATTTAATCCCAGCACTCGGGAGACAGAGGCAGGCAGATCTCTGGGAGTTCGAGGCCAGCCTGGTCTACAGAGCTAGTTCCAGGACAGGTACCAAAGCTACAGAGAAACCCTGTCTCGAAAAACAAAAAAACAAAACAAAACAAAAAAAATCCCAGAACTTGTGAGGCAGAGGCAGGCGGATCTCTATGAATTCGAGGCCAGCCTGGGCCACAGAACAAATTCCAGGACAAGTTCCAAAGCTTCACAGAGAAACCTTGTTTCAAAAAACCAAAAGGGGGGAGGGGAGAAAAAAGCTAACTTTGGGGGCTGGAAAACACAAAAATTTGGGGTTGAGGATGTACTCAGTTGGTAGAGTGATTGTCAAGCATCCAAGAAACCTTGAGTTTGATAAAGACCAGCATAGGATATATAAGGTCCCACCTTAAAAATTAAAAATAAATAATAAACAAGGATATATAAGTTAATCTGTTTTTCAATGATTTGTGCATGTGGGGGGTGCCAGTGCATACGTGTGTATGCATGTGTGTGCACCATGTGGGGGTGCCCTTGCAGAAGCCAGAAGACAGTGTTGGATCCTGTGGAGCTAGAGTTACGGGTGCTTGTGAGCCCCTGATATGGGTGCTGGGAACAGCTCCTCTGCAACAGCGGTAGTTGCTCTCAACTGCTGAGCCCCCAAACTGAAATGTTTGAAGTCTTTCTTGAGTTTTGTGGAGAACATCAGGGTATTAGTAATAACAGTAACTTTTCAGCATCCCCAGAAGGTGGAGCCTGTAAAATGATGCTTTCTTGGAGCAGTTAGAAAAAAAAAAAAAAAAAAAAGTCGTTTTGAGATTTGCTTAAAGGGATATGGTTTAGAGCTCACCGTTTGAGTTGCCTTCTTCCTATATCAAGAAGTTTGCCTGTGTTTCCCTTTTTGTTTTGTCCCTGATGGCGCTTCTTCTGTGGGAATTTTGTGGCACTTCCCGCTTTATAAATTATCGCTTGTTTCCTTTGCTCTTTTACTTACTCAGTTCTCAACGTGCTTGTACATTCATGTCTTCCCCATCCTATAGGCAAATAATTCCCTCTTTTCAGACAGCTGATGCTACACTCCCTCTTGCCACGCCTTGCTTTTGTCATCTCCACCACGCGCACTTCTGAAAGCTCTGGGTACTCTGCAGTCCACAAGGATGAGCTTGTGGACGGGAGGCTGAGAACGGATCGATGGTGGAGGCCCGAGGGGGTACCACAGACAGTTTTCAGGGCTCTGGGCTCTTCGGGTTTATCAAACCTATCTGATGGGACTTCCTTTCGTCTACAGCTCTCAGTCAGGGCTGTCCTACCTTCCTGGAAGTGATTGTTCCAGGTAGCTAGATGATGAACATTGTCTTAACTCTTGATACATATGAACATCTCAAAATAGTCTTGACCTGAGTCATCAGATAGACGTTTCTGGGAAATATATCTGACAACTTCATGGTTCAAAAGGTTATTCCATCCCCGAAGGACAGGATTCTATCATCACAGTCTCCCTGCTCCTGACTAGCCATCCCAAGGTGTAGGGATGGTTCCAAAGAATGATTGCAAAAGAATCCCATAGAGCCCCCAGTGTACAGCCTTTTAAAGAGGATTTGGGTTTTTTGTTTTTTTTTTTTAGTTAAGGAGTTTTGTCATGAACCTGAAAATATTTTCTTTTCTTGCTCATGCAACCCCTTTTGATTTTTTAAAAAAGGCCTCTATGTCTAAAATTAAATCCTAGCTACCATTGAGATGTCTCAGCTAATTTTCATATCATACAAATTCTTGACTACTTTGTATCGTGTCTGGAGAGTTTAATATGCCAGTTTAGGAAGTCTGGGCTTTTTGATGTGGGGTGGGATAATTGTCAAACAAACAGCTAAGGATGTTTCCCCTTGACCTGTGACCATTTGATTAACACTTTATGTACATAGATTTTTCACTAACATTTCTTTTCTTTTTTGTTTGTTTGTTTTATTTCTTGAGACAGGGTCTTTCTACATAGCCCTGACAGTCCTGGAACTCACCACGTAGACTAGACTGTCTGCAAACACACAGAAATCTAGCCGCTTCTGCCTCCCAAGTGCTGGAATTAAAGTTGTGTGCCACCATGGCCAGCTCTAATCATACTGTCTGACTCCAGTTATACTTGAGGAATTTCAACCATTTATACTCTTCTTAACTGATTATCATGTTATCATAATTTTGGCTGGTCTGGCCCTTACCTATAGTAAAGAGAGCTTCAGACTGCCCAGGCTGTAAGAGATGTTAGCAGTCAAGTTCACAAGCTAGCTGGCAGAGCATGAAGAGCCAGGGGGGAGAAGTGTCATTTTGTGGTGTAGAGTACAGTCTCAGCAGCCAGGCTTCCTGTCCTTGCTCTGCCCCTCACTGCGTAATGAGAGCAAGTAAGTGAGGCTACGCTAAGGCGACAATAAGAATACCTGCCTAATAGGGTAATGAGACTTCAACAAGCTCCTGCCATCCCAACAAGACTCTCTTAGCAGGCAGTCAGCAATACACACATCCGGAAGGAGGAGTGGGCTGTCCTTGTGTCTTTGGCTGGGGTCCTTTTAAATTTATTTTTATTCTCACACAATCTCCTACGTGTACGTAAAAAATTATGGTCATTTTCTCACACCCCATTCATCTCTTTCATCGCTACTCCTCCCACTGAAATACTTCTTCACAGCAAGCTGCCTCCATCTTGTGTGTGTGTGTGTGAGAGAGACAGAGAGACAGAGAGACAGAGACAGAGATGAGAGAGAGACAGAGGCACAGAGTTTAATCAAACTTTCTTGCACATATAGGCGGGAGCTTATTTATTCAAGTATGGGCAGTATATGAATGGCCACATCACTGCAGAAAGCTACACCTATCACCCAGTCACAATTAACTGTCGATAGTCCCTCGGAGAAGGGTGGGGCCTCATGAGCTCTTTCCCTGGCCATGATGGAATGTGGATGGGTCTAATGTGGTACAGGAACTCACAGCTTTACTGAATGTTGATGCACTATAGGACTGTTAGGGACAGCACACACTAAAGCTGTGGTCTGTGGTCTATGTGCTGCAGAGTCCTGTGCTCCAGAGTCCAGTGGAGCTTAGGGACAGAACAGAGTTCTAGGTGATAAAGAATGGGGAGTTAGGGACTGGGCAGGTGGCTCAGGGGTTAAGAGCACTGAACGTTCTTCCAGAGGACCAAGGTATGATTGATTCCTAGAACCAATGCAGAGGCTCAAAACCCTCTGTACCTCCAGTTCCAGATCTGACACCGTATGGCTTCCATAGACAATGCACACATGTGGTGCCGAGACATACAGGCAAGGTAAACACCTGTACACATACAACAAAGAAAAAAATTTAAGAAGGATTGGAAAGTCATGAGGAAGCCACAATAGAGGCTGCGCAAACAAGGACCTGGAGTCAGTAGCCAGTCCTACCCACTCCTAAGAGGGCTCTTGCTGTTCCAGCAGGTTCAGCCCAGCACAGAGAGCAGTTCCTTTAAGACTACAGTCTTTTTTTTTTTTAATTGAGAAAAGGAAAAAAAAAAGTATCCGCCTCCTCCCAGCCTCCCATTTCTCTCCCCCTCCTCCCACCCTTCTCCCCCTCCCCCAAACTCCTCTCCCCCTTCCTCTCCAGTCCATAGAGCAGTCAGGGTTCCCTGCCCTGTGGAAAGTCCAAGGTCCGCCCCCCTCCGTCCATGTCTAGGAAGGTGAACAACCAAACTGGCTAGGCTCCCACAAAGACTACAGAAGAAGACTACAGTCTTTAAGTACCGCTGTACTCGGTTTAGGCCAGACTATAGCTGCAGTATCCAGATCAGTTCTGGGAAGCTCGTTTACAGCCTGGAGCACAGCCAGAGGTTGCTGCTGGAGCGGTGCACAGTCCAGTGATCATATCATATGCATTTGCTCACAAACATCTGTTGAGTCCCTAGGGCAGAGCACTATGTTACAGGCCTTAGGGGGAGGCTGGGTGAAGTGGGCTGTAAATACGCTTTGGAAAGAGTTCTTCCTCTGTCGAAGGCCTAGAAAGTATGGCACAGGGACTCCATTTAGCAAGTACCTATCACCTGCTTACTAAGTTCAGGATCCCTGTAGGTTGCATGGCTTTTTTAAAATATTTATTTATTTATTATGTATACAATATTCTGTCTGTGTATGCCCACAGGCCAGAAGAGGACACCAGACCCCATTACAGATGGTTGTGAGCCACCATGTGGTTGCTGGGAATTGAACTCAGGACGTTTGGAAGAGCAGGCAATGCTCTTAACCTCTGAGCCATCTCTCCAGCCCCCAACATGGCTTTTTGGGTATAGTAGAAAGATCCCCCAATTTCCTCCAAGACAGCTGGACTCCAGTTCCATCCCTGACAACCAGCTGTGAGACTACGGAGACATTACCCCGAGTCATAGTTTTCTCACACAGGAAGTAGATGTTATAAGACTTTCTTTATTAATAGCTCCAACTGGTGCTGGAGCGATGTCTCTGGCTGCCCTTGCAGAGGAAGGACCTGGTTTCCATTTTTAGCACCCACATAGAGGTTCATAACCATCTGTAACTCCAGTTTCAGCACCCTCTTCGGGTCTCTGTGGGCACTGCATACACGTGGTGCGTATACATACATTCAGGTAAAACACCCAGATACATAAAGTAAAAATAAATCTTGAAAAAGTACAAATGCAGAGCTTCAGACTTACTGAATGAGAACCTTCATAATTAAGATCATGGAGGCAGTTTGGCCAGGAAAGTTGGGGAACGCTACCCTTTAGGACAATCAATGTTCCTAGGTATGGGTTTCACACTGCCTGCATCTGAATGTCAAAGGAACTTGGAGAGAAGGTTCCAAAGCCCATCTCCAGACCTACTTAGAATTCTGGGGTGTGGGACCTGTGAATATTTTATGTTATTCTAAGTGGTTCTTTGCACCCTTAGATTTAATTATCTAAGAATTATTATAGACTTTTGGGAAGGATTAAATGAAGACATTTGGAGAAACTTTGACAACTCATGCACAAAAGAGGATGGATCATGGGAAGATGTCATCACACGCACTTCTGAACAATGTAGAATGGAACAATGCCTCTTTTGGAATCTTCAGATCTGCAAAGAAGAATCTTATGCAGCCTGAATGTGGTAGTGCATGCCTTTAATCCTAGCACTTGGGATTCAGAGGCAGGTGGTCTATGTGAGTCTGAGGCCAGTCTGATCTACATAGTGAGCTCCAGGCCAGCCAGGGACACAAAGTGAGACCTGTCTCATCATCGTCTTTGTCATCGTAGTTGTTGTCATCATCATCATCATCATCATCATCAACATCAGCAGCATCGCCATCATCGCTGTCATCGTCATCATTGTCGTCGTCATTACAATCATCACAACAACAACAATAACCTTACATAGCAGGCTTTGGAAAGAGAGATTTACTACAGGATTCCAACGGGTAGCCAGGTTGCTGGCTGCAGAAATCATGGGCCCAGAGCCTCTATAAGTTAGAGAATTGAAGTAGTGTGCTGAAATGGTAGAAAGAGGCTTGCAGGGGCTGCAGAATTGGCTCAGTAGTTAAGAGCACTTGTTCTTGTGAAGGACTCAGGTTTGATTCCCAGCACCCACATGGAGGCTCACCACCTCCTCAGGCACCAGGCGTGCATATGGTGCACTGACATACATGCAGGTAAAGCACTCAAATGAATACAATTTTTTTAAAAAATCAAAAGAAATTAATTAAAAGAAAGAGAGATTTAGCAATCCAAAAGCCATTTTTTTTTTGTTTCCACAAGGAAATACCTGACCTCGAAAAAAAAGGTCTTGAATGACTCAAATGGCTGCCATCCAATGTGGAGATCTTCTTTTTGGGTAGAATTTTTATCAAGTACCCCAAACATTCATAGTTAATTTTAGTATGTTGACCAATCTTCCTCTAATTACTGTGATTAGTGAAGCAGTTTTGTTAGGGTGCATAATACCTGGGGTCCCCTATCTTTTCAGGGAAGACCCCCCCTTCAGATCCCAGCACCCACACCAGGTGACTCACAACCACCTGTCACTCCAGCTCCAAGGGATTAGCTGCCCTCTTCTGGCCTCTATGGACACTGCACTCACGTGCGCAACTCCCCTCACCCCATTCACATCATTAAAAAGAATCAATAAAATCTGAAAAACAGCCGGGCGGTGGTGGCACACGCCTTTAATCCCAGCACTCGGGAGGCAGAGGCAGGCGGATCTCTGGGAGTTCGAGGCCAGCCTGGTCTACAAGAGCTAGTTCCAGGACAGGCACCAAAGCTACAGAGAAACCCTGTCTCGAAAAAAAAAAAAATCTGAAAAACAAACAGAAAAGCAAAGCCCTCTGTTCATCTAGCATAGCTGTTTATGAGAAAGAGGAAGGAAAGAAGTGAAGTGTGCTTCAGAAATTTGGTGACGCAGTTCCCTTTGCAAAGCTGGCAGATTCCCTCCCACTAAGCACACGGGCAGACATACATGCAATTTCACATTCATATTTTTTAGAAGCATAGACTTCATGCATTGCTAGATTGAGAACATCTATTCTTCTTGGCCTTCAAATGACATAACTGTACAGCTGGGCAGAAGAGGAGTCAGACAAACAGATGTCTACTCCAGGTTCAGAAATGTCCTCAGGCATTTCAGTGATGAGGTAGCAAACTTCCTGTCATAGGACGTGTCTGCATATGGCCAGTTTGCACGGACGGCCATTCATTACTCTTTTCATTCATTCTTTCCCACACACCCCCATTCACACACGGTGAGAACTCTTGTGAGCGTTTAGACAAGAGTAGACGGAATCTAAAGAGAAACTGTCTCTGTCCTCAGTGTTACAACTAAGTAAAGGAAACCAAGACCCAGGTGGTCATGGGACATGGTGAGAGCAAGAGCTCGTGTATAAAAGGCTCAGAGAGCCAGAGAAGAGAAAGAAATGAGTCTACAGCTGGGTCCTGAGTACACCAGAGAGTGGCTGACGACCTCTAGTCTTCTTCCTATTCTGACGTCGTGTACAGCAGCAGAGCCAAAGATTAACAGGTTGGAAGAAAGGGCTCCCACAATCTCCTTCCAGACAGATGCTTCATTAAAGTAAGACAGAGGTGCACTTTCTGTACAAATAAACTTCTGGAGAAATCATCCAACCCTCCACCCCAGCTCCCGCTTTCAACCAATCGACATAGCCTTTTAGCCTGTCCTTTGTGGAAGTTCCGTGACTGGCGCTGACTCCACGTCCTGACCCCGTCCTGGTGATTAGTATCGGGATGGAGAATCTTCAGTTTACTGATGAATTGGAAGCCAGGGACTACCTGTGAGAACGGGCTGGTGAGGATGCCGAAGTGGACAGCGGGGAGTGCACTGAGCGCAGATTAGCTATGCCCTACCCCAGGGCTATCTCCCCATAATTGTTCTGACAACTCTGAGGTTTGAAAGCATTTCCTTCCCTGCAGGTTTTCATCCTCTTCTGTGCCTGCTTGCACAGACAGTACACCCGCCCTTTCTCCCTCCCACCAAGGTCACCACTCAGCAGGCTTTGATAAATGTCATCTTTTTTTTTGAAAGTCGCCTTGGAAAAAGGCAATTTGACTGCAGTGAGGCAGAACAGGGAGCCGAGCGCCGGCCGCCCATTATCGACCAGAGCCCAGCCCAAGAGCAAAATGAAGAAGACTGTGGCGGGGCCTGAGCGCCTGGTGATGCTTCTTCGGCTGGCTCTCCCCAGGGACCTGTGTACTGAGCAGAAAGCTCCTCCTTGCAGTGGAGCCTGGGCCTGGGGTCCGGGTCTCCTCCTCCCTCTGTCCCTCTCCTTGGCCCTTTGTCTTCTGCTACTTGTTTTCTGGCTAGTAACTAGAGGTCCCCGAGAACCCCCATAGCTCTGGGGGCGGGAGCCCTCTCCACTGTGCAAGCAGTGGGCTGCTGATTAGCGCAGGGAATAAATAACAGCAAGCTAATTATCTCCCCGATTGCGGCTTGCCTCACTAACAAGGCTGGGCTCGAGTGGTGATGCGGCAGTTGATACTATTCCAAGCATACTTCTGGGCTCAGGGAAATTTCCATGCCTTTCCAGTCTGTCGGTGCTCTCCCTTCCCAGATGCCCTGGAGCTCTAAGTGGAAATGTTCACTCTTTTTGCTTCACCTTGGAATTGAGAGACTCACCCCAGACAGACTGTTTATGTCATTCCCTAGTGGGTGCTGGAGCCGGCTTCTCAAAGAAGCAGGCAGAGGCTTTCAGAGGGAGGCTAGAGGTTGGCCAAGGGCATGGAAGGATGGGTCCTTAGGGACCACATCCTCCAGTACTTAGTATCCTAATTACATCTGCTACTCTGACTCCTAAAACTGAGTGGTTCCCACTGGGCTAGCAGATCAAAGAAGAAAAGTGCAAAGAAGAATGTTGTTCTGGACTCTGGTCAGACGTGACTACCTCTGTGGCCTTGGACGTGCTCCTTAGTCGCTCTGGTCCCTCTTTCCTCTTTAAGAAATGAGGCAAAATGACTTCGGAGCTTTGTTTTGGTCTGGAAACACAATTTTGTGGCTGTAAGTCTGAAATCTGGTAGCAGTGTTCTCCTGGAATTCCATGCTAAAAAAAGCTGCTTGCACCTCTTATGGCCACATCTCCAGAATAAATTTCCCCTTCTGTGCTACCAAACTTCCCCTTCTTCTCTCCCTGGGTCGTGAAAACAAAGAGTGAACAGCTGTAGGAAGAGTTTCCTTTTTTTTTAAGGCTCGTTTTTATTATTTAGTAATTATCTGTATATCTGTGTGTGTCACAGGTTTGTGCACAGGAGTGCAGATACCTGGTGAGTCCAGAAGGAAGTGTCATATACTCTGCAGCTGGAGTTACAGGTAGTTGTGAACCTCCAGATGTGGATGCTGAGAATAGAACTCAGATCCTCTGCAAAAGCAGTACGTGTTGAGTTCGAGACCAGCCTGGTCTACAGAGCTAGTTCCAGGACAGGCTCCAAAACCACAGAGAAACCCTGTCTCGAAAAACCAAAAAAAAAAAAAAAAAAAAAAAGCAGTACGTGTGCTCTTAACTGCTCACCCATATCTCCATCCCCAGAAGAGTTCTAGTAGCCTAGACTGTGCTAACTTTGCACAGTGAATAGTTAGAACTTTGAAAAAGACAGGATGTAGAGGTGCCTTCCACTTGAGCAGAGCTGCTGCTGGCTTACTGCAGACAGAGGAAGAAATCAATTTGCCTGCCACACATGTTGGATCATCCCTGGCCATAGCACCCTTAGATCAATTGCAAGACCCACTTGTAGGAAATTGAAGGGCCATCCCCTTCCCCTCAACAAAGAGACTATAGTACAGGGTAAGCCTACCTCTGCTGGAGGGCAGATGCTAGACAAACTAGATGTTTTCATCTGCTGAAGACAAATCTAGAAAAAGCCAACCTGGGAAAAGGACGAAGTACAACATCTGATCACAAACTGCTTTCGAAGCGGGAGAAAAAAAGGGGCGGAACTAATATTATACTTGGACCAAAGAGAAAAATGTTGTTTGGGGATAGTCAAAGATAGGCTTGGAGCCTCCCCAGGTACCAACTCTGTATAACCTGGCCTGATCTAGGAATATTGGACTTTTAATGTTGCATCTGGACAGTCTGTTTACTTTCTGTGTTGAGTAGGATGAGCTAACGATAACCCCCAACATTCCTGGCTTAGTTCAGTCGAAGGCTGAGCGTAGCTTCACGTAGGGATGCAGTGAATGGCTGAGCTGGTAATCCTGGGACGCAGCACTATCCATTAAAGGCTCCGCTCACGGTAAGGACTTTAGAATTCTCTGCTGGACCCTCTGCATTCAGCTGGCAGATACAGGATGAAACGGAGCATGCCTAATTATATGGAAGGTTTTTACAGGTCAAGTCAGCTGTTGGCATTCATCATTTCTGCCACCTTCCCCTGACCAAGACTTGTTCTTCTGAGCACATCTGACCGCAGGCGACCTTGGGAAATGTAGTCAAGCTGTGGACACAGGAGCTCAAAGGAAACGGTTTGGTAAGCAGCTAGTCAGGCTCTGATATACATTGCTTGAAATTGTGTTTCTGTGTGGAGAAGAGCCTGCGTTCTGTCTTGTCACCTGGGTGGGCAGGATAGAAAGCAGGACAAAGTACATGAACTTCACAAATCCAAAGTGCATGCAGAAGCAAGCGTTTAAGCTAGTCTAAACCCCAGTCAACACAACAAATGCCAGGTCAGCCAGCGCTGCACAGTGAGGCCCTGTCTCAAAATTATTTTCTTTAATAATTCATCTAGCATTAACTTTAAGATTGCTATTAGGGCCACTAAGGCTCTCTGTCGTTGGAATAAGTTTATCCGAACGTATGGCAAGTGTTGGGATGATGGAGGAACTGATTTCACAGCTTGACAAAAGGAAGTCTTCAATACATTCAACCCATAAACTTGTAGAACCTGTCCTTCCCCACCCCCACCTTTGTTTGGAATGGAGGTCTCAGCCAGCATAGCCTGCGTGGCCAGCGTGACTGGGCTCATGATTTGGCTGCCCCAGGCTGCATACTGGATGAGCCTGTGAGGTCAGTAGGATGGTTTGGATGAAAGAGACTGAACAAAGAAATGAAGTGTTGAGGATGAGAGCTGTGTTTTCTCCTGGTTAGTAATCTTGGAGTTGTCTGTGTGGGAGCAGGCAATTATTTCCACCTTCATGTTTGCAATATACATAGGTGTAGCTGTGTGTGTATGTGTGTGTGTGTGTGTGTACACGTACAAGCATATCTCTTTGTGTAGGTGTAGGTGTGGTGTGTGTGTACTTGTGAAGGCCAGAGGCAAGCATCATGTGTCTTCGTCAATGGCTCACCGCCTTTGTTTTTGAGACAGGCTCCTCACTGAGCCAGGAGCTCACTAATCCAGCTGTGCTTTATGGGCAGCCAGGTTCAGTCTCTGACTCCTCCGTTTAGGGACCACAGCTACTCACTATCAAGCCTGGCTTTTACATGGGTTCTGGAGATCAAACTGAGGTCCTCACACTCATGTGACAAACTTTACTGGCCAAGCCACTTCCTCGACACGTGGACAATTATTTCTCTATTGCAATCTAAGAGCTCATTTGTGTGTCCTGAAAGATATGAAAAGCAATAGCAGCAAGCACCAGTCAGCCAGATCTTGGCTTCTAACTATCATTTTAGATACACGCACACACACATGCATGCATGCACGTGTGCACACATATGCACACACACACACACACACATCTGATCAGCCTAGACAATACTAGTGAACCTGGAATATCTTACACTAGAAAGGAAGAAATATCAAAGAATAGTATAAACCTGTCAAAAGCATAGAAAATTCGGCTTAAAGGGATGCTCACAGATCAAACCTGAGACCAGTTACACAGCAGGACAAGCCATTCTGATATTAGGTTATAATCCACTGAGTAAACTATGAATGGATTGGTATAAACATTAATAAATAAAGGGGAAAGGAAAGTGTTTATCTTACAATAGAATGCCAACTTATAAATATAAAAAAAGAATAAAGTTAGAAAAATCACCACTTGGCAACAATCATCATAGTAATAAATAATTTAGGCAAGATTCATTTGTGGATCTTAAAACCACTGGGTGAAATTTTGATGAGAAATAAAGATGTTTACACAACCTCAAAATGTCTCCCCACAAATACTTACTAATTGATAAGTACACAATACTTATTGACTTATTGTGGAACGACTTGGCTGACCTCAACCTAACCAAGCGACAAAAGCTAATATCCCAGGGATAGGACAAATCAACATGGTGAACCTCTGGGTGAAAGGAACTGAAAACAATCGTGAACACCAACAGTCACTTCTGTAAGATTCCTGTTAGAACTGTAGAACCTGAATCCACTCACCAAGGCAACATCAGTCAAAGCCAGGCTGAGGGACACGTAAGAGGTAGCGTTACCAGCGTGAGAAAGAGGTAGGGGCATCAGAGGGACTGAATGGATCTGGAATCAATGATCTAGATTAAGTTCTGATCTTGTCTCCTGCCAGTTAGAGAGGATCTGGAAGAAACCATTGCATGTGGTAGAGCCTCAGCTGATGGGACTGAGCCCCGCAAAAGTACCATGTGTGATTTAAATATGTATAAAATGATAATATGTGTGACAGAACTTTGTAAGTCACAAAATGTGGCAGCAGGCGTGTCACAGTAGGTATGTATCTTTTTTCTCCCAGGAGCCTACAGCCAATGAATGCCGAGCTGCACCCTTAGCCCCCACGTCTTCAGCTTTTCAGCCAGGCATCATCTCAGTGTGGTCACTTTCTAAGACATGACTCTCTGATGGACTGAGAACTAAGGACACCCGGCTCCCAGAAAGAGTCGCCGTTGCCAGGACTTGGCAATGGGGTGTGTGTTTGTGTCCGTGTGTGCAAGTGTGTGATTGCCCATGTCTTGGAAGCCTGGGTCTCCAGCGCTCTCGGTGTCTGCAGAGATGCTGTGGGAAATGATGCATGTTGTTGCCGATTCGTGAACATCTGTTCGAGTGCCCTGGACAGTCCCTGCTAGAAGGAAAGCCCTCTGCTTTTGTCAGGAGTGACAGAAATACTTGTGCACGCAGTGTTACGATGCCAGCTACTCTGACAGTAGGAAGCTGGGTCCACACCCACTGGCAGGCAGCAGCATGGGCTAATAAAAATCACTGCTGAGGTCCGGACACTTCCTGAAGCCTTTCACCCACATTCCTTCGTGTAAGCCTCAAAGCCACAGCAGCCTGGGTGGCAAGGACTGCTAGTGCATTTCTTACAAATCAGAACTTGCCCCATCGGATCTGGGATTTGTCATGGGCTACAATGCTGATAAATGACACCCACAGAAGCAAAGTTGGGACTTTAGCAATGCTCCTTACCGCAGACATTGTCATCTCCCTCTGTTCCCTTTCCTGGGCCCCCTTTCCCCGCCTGGAGAGGTGGGGGGTTCTTTTTCTGGTGTCCTTGGCTTCTCTTCTCGGGGCTCTCCTTCTCAATCACAAGACATCCACTGCTAGATCTTCAACTCTGGAATGCCCTGCTCCTGCCCCTGCTCCAGCTGCCACAGCCACCCCTTTCCCCAGCCCCCACATTCCAGCTAGAACCACAGTGGTGAGCATCTTGGTCCCTGCTGCTGAGACTGTCACTCACGCCCTGTTCTGGAGCCAAGAGAAGGAAACAAAGATGAGGGTGCCTGCCAGAGGCTCCAGGAAGCTGGCCCAGAACTCACTTCTGTGCCCTCCCTCCTTCCTTGTCCTGTTGCTATGTCATCTTCTAGCTCCTGTAGACATCCCCTTCCCTTCCAATGTCAGAAGGAAGAGCAACCCTGGATGGAGGGAGTTCAGCTAAGGCCAACTTACCAGCAGGTTCCTTCTGCCCTGAGTACCGCCTGGCTGCAGACAGACAGAATGGGCCCATGCCAGACGGAGCCAAGTCCAGTGGTCTTTGTTACGCTTCTTGGGTGGCAGTGTCTCCCTCATTTACTGACCCTCATCTGATAGATGACCCTGGCAGTGATGGCAGTGGCCCCCTCAGTGTTCTAAGAGTCCGGAGTGAGGCTAGGGAAGAGGATAGTGGAGAGGGTGTGTGGGGTGGAGTGGGGAGTGGGGAAGGAGCTTGGTTTGTTGGAGATCTCAGAGCTAGGCCATGTGCTGAAATTCACCAACACTGCCCTAGTTGGAGTTGGGAAATCTGATCTCTCGTCAGCCTGTGGATGTCCTTGAGCAAAGTCTCTTCACTGAGACACAGTCTCCTCATTAGTAACACAAATTCCAAGTGTCCTTTTTTTTTTTTTTTCTTGTGCTTCTACTTAGAGCCAAACACTGGTTTCTAAGGGCTGGAGCTGGGCCCGGATGGAGCTCAAGTCTAGGATTCAGACCACGGTCTATGCTCCATTCGCTGCTGAGGCTGCAGGGACCGTCAGAGGTGTCTGGAGAGCAGAGGGTGTTCTGTGTGGTCTGGCCTCTGTTCAGTGGGGTGGGGTCACAGTCTGGCAATGCAGCTGGGGCCGTGAGAGGTCCGGCAACTGGTGCCATTTCTCACGGCCGACAAGAGTTGACAGAGCCGCTCCTCTCCTGCCCTGTGCCAGAAACTCAAGGACGTGTGCCCTGGAGACCTCCGGGCTATGTAAAAATTCCAAGTGGGATGCTTGCAAGAAGTGGAAGGGACCGGAAAGGAGCACCAGGTGGATGGATCAGTGAGGCAGGGCAGAACTCAAAGCTCAGGCCAACCCTCTCTCTCACTCAGTCCAATGAGAAAGAAGGCATAAGGTTTCGGAGCATCCTTCCAGGTTTGACACTTTAAAACTCAGAAAGTAAAGGGTCAGTTTGCTAAGCAATGCTGGACTCCCTCAGACTCCTGGGGTCAGGCAGCATACACACCTGCCTCAGTAGCCACCCAGCTAAGCCTCAGGCCAGAATGGGGACCTATAGAGAGCCATTGCCTCTTCCCTCCCTTCTTCCAGCACCCCTATTCCCCAAGGATCAGAAGATCTTCTGCCGGCTTCCCCATCCCACAGGAAGCCAAACCCAGAGGCACACTGATGGCTGGGGGCCAAGAGAAACAGCTGCCTTGGGTGTCATCTTCCTGCAGAGTGGAGAGGACCTGGACTTTTAAGGTCCCCTTTGAGACTGGGTAGGTAATATGAGCCTTTTTTTTCTCCCAATGCCCCGAGAGAAGGTTGGAAAGGACCCCAGAAGCAGGGCCAGCACTGGCCCCCAAGTGAATCTCTTCCTCCAGGCTCCCAAGTGTGAACTCAAAGCTTGTGAGCAGGAGGCAGTCCTTGAGAGAAACACAGCCCAGAGTGCCAGGGGGAGGCAGCCACCAAGCTGCTTCCCCCACACACAGACAAAGTATTGATCCTGCTCGCTCACCCCCGCCTCTTCTCCACTTCATGGCGCAGCTAATGGCCTGGAAAAGACTGGCCAGCTGTTCCCCAGCTGTGACATAATGAGCTCAGGGACGATCAATGCCGTTCCGGTCTCTAATTAGGCCGGGAACTGGCTGGGGTGAAAGTGTGGCCTGTTTCCTGAGGGCACAGCTTTCACTCCAGTCCCCAGCTGCAGTCGACTGGCAGCCACCTGGGCCCCTGCATCTGCGCCCTGGAGGAGACCGCAGGGCCCTCCAGTGGCCGGTGGGAGGGTTTTTGGCTGAGCTCCTGCTCCAAAGGCAGAAGTTGGGGCTACTGAATCATTCTCTCTCTCTCTCTCTCTCTCTCTCTCTCTCTCTTTCTCTCTGTGTGTGTGTGTGTGTGTGTGTGTGTGTGTGTGTGTGAACTCCCCCTCTCCCTCCACTTGCTGTCACACCCTTTACTTTCAGACACTCTATGCGGTGGCTCTCCAATCCTCATCCCCTCTGACTCCATAGCTCTGAGGCCCTGTCCAGGTCTCTCCCTTACACAGGTCCCAGATGCCCAAGCCAGGGGCTAAAGGCGAGTCTGGCTCCTGGCCCAGCCTCTGCTATTTATACCCTCATCCAGGGAGGCATGGATCAGCCTCTCAGCGTACTCATTGCCGAGGAGGAAGTGAGGGTGGGGAGAGGCGAGAGACGGGGAAGGTGTACATTCAGGCAAAGACAGGAGTAGAGCAGGGAGCTGAGGCCTATGGCCCAGAGCTTGGAGAGAGAGAGAGAGAGAGAGAGAGAGAGAGAGAGAGAGAGTGAGAGTCAAAGGAGAGAAACCAAAAAAATCAAACAAGAGAGGCAGAAAAAAGTGAGAAAATGGGGCACCGGGGAAGAAACAGGAGCTCAGAGAATAGAACCAGGGCACACCTTGTGCTTAGAGGGTCAAGCCCCAAGTGCCAGATCAGATGCCCCACCAGGGAAGCTGAGGTGCCGCAGAGACTATCCAGGGGCCTGGTGTGTAATTTCAGGACCAGGGAGAGAACGGTTGGGGTCAAAAGGGCACAAGGCAAGAATCATGACTGTGTAGGAGGCGCTGGCTTGAGGGCTGGGCAAGCCAGTGAACTGTGCACTGTGGGAGAGGGTTCAGAGGGGAGCTGGAGTAGAGAAGGACTTATTGTTGGGATCTGGGAGGAGTCTGGGGGTGGGGCTCTAGGCTTTTTATAGCTTCTAAGCCAGAGCAGCTCAGTATGGCCTCTATGGTGTTTAGGGATGGCCTGGGTTGAAAAGGGTAACATTCTTTATCCCTTATACCATTTGCACCTTCAAATATGAACCCACAGACCCAGTTGGATATGGTACCCCTTTCTTGGCCCATCCTCAGTTCTTGGGCACGATTTCTGCCTGGCCATGATTCTGAGAAGAACGACCCATCTTTTTGAAAGAGATCAAAAGCGACTACTGTCATTCATTTTCCTGCTCACCTGCCCAGGCCGTGAGCCTCTGAGGCTGTCAGCCACGGAGAGAGGAGCCAGCCAAGAACCATAAGTGCTGGCTAAGATTCAAAACATACACAATAAATGACCTTCGCGGTCAACAGTCCTAGTTCAGCTAGTCATTAACAGCTGAAGCTTAGAGGAGCTGGGGAAGGGTCTCCAAGTGTGGTGGATCCCCTGACTGTCACGCAGGGCTGCTGCGGGGACCCCAGTTCATCAAATCCCCCTCATGCGCAGCTGAGACCGCAGAGGTGTGAAAAAATGCACGCAGGACCACACATCCCCAGGATAAAGAAAGCAGGTGGGGGTTTGGCAAAGAGAAGGTGTGTACTAAGATCCTGCGGCAACATTTCAGCGCTCTGTGGCCAACACTGCCCTCTTGTGCCTACAGCCTGCCAGTGCAGGCTGAGGGCCCTGAATTACCGCAGCGGGGTTCTCTTTTTCTAATCCAGGAACCCCTGTCTCTCTTAAGATTATTAAACTTTAAGAGGGACAGATTCCTCGTGCCATTTTCCACCTTTCCTCACCCATCTCTGAGGGGACAGTCTATCCTTAAGGAGCCTTTGAGAGTTTTAGGACTTGGAGTGTGGTCAGAGAGGAATGAGAGCCCCGTAAGGCGTGGTTCTGTTTTTAGGTGGCCCAGAAGCACAGGGAGAGAATGATGTGGGGAGGAGAGTTGCTGGGGGAAAGACCATAAGGTGGTTGCCCAGCCTAGAGAGGAAGACCTAGATTTCCCTGGAGCCCAGTAGGGCCTGGTTGGATTTGGCTAACTATGAGACACTTGGCAGGGGCCAGAGGCATAGAGCAGAGGTGACCCCGAGAGTAAGAGAAGAGACACCTGGGTATGTTTAGGTTCCCTCCAGTGGGAAATCCAGCCCATCTCCTTGTTCTTAGGCTGAAGCTAAAGAAGTTGGGCTTGAGTTGGGCATCCCAAGCTGAGATGCCCATCTGCGTGGCCTAGGGTACTATGCATCTGCAGATCAGGCTGAGCGGCTTCTTATGGCATCAGGACTCTGGAGGGGTGATTTCCAGGCCCTCAAATTGCTGCTCTGCTCCTTCTCAAATTCTGCCCAAAGCATGGGCGTGCAGCATGCATACAGTCACCTCGGCCAGAGCTCTCAAAGCCCCGCTGGAATCCCGAGGATCCCTGATCTCCACGTCTCCTCCATTCTGACCCGTCCCTTCCTCTGTGTTCACTCTGACCTTCGGTTCCCAGGCCCCAGCTCCTTCATGACATAGGCACCGTGTGCGCCTCTCTCCGGCCCCAAAACATAAGAAAAATTCCCAGTGTCTAGTTTAGCCCCCCCTTTCTCTGGAACTTGTACTTAATCATGGACTCACAAAAATCGGTGTTGATAACCTCAAATTTCCCTGCTCAGAACACTTTGCTGTGTTGACGTCCAAGCCTGGCCTCTCAGGCTGGCTCCAAAGCCCCCTGCAGTTCGATAGAGCTACTTCCCTATCCTCACTTCTTACTTAAGTAGAAATCATCTTCCCATCGAGTGGACGACTAAAGACATCCTGATGGTTCCTTTCCTCTTTTTCATCTGCCTTCCTTCTTCCTTCCCTGCCCTCTCCACTTCGCATGTGTGTACATGTCCTTGTACTGTGAAGGTCATGTGTGATGAGTGCATGTGCACATGTATGTGTATGCAGACGGGCGCCAAGTACAACCTCGGGTATCATTCTCAGCAACGTTTTACATCTCTTTTGAGACGGGGTCTTTCATTGGCGAGGAGCTCACCCTTTAGGCTAGACTAGCTGTTCCAAAAGGCCTCAGGGACTCTCTTGCCTCTGCCTCCTCAGTACTGGGTTACACACACCTACAACCACTTCTGATATTTTTACACGAATTCTGGGGACCAAGTTCACATCCTAATTTTTGCACCACTGGCACTTTAACATCTGAGCCATCTTCTCTGATGTTTTCTTTCTTTTGAGGCAGTCTCTCTGTAGCTTAAGCTAACCTTGAATTCATGATCCTCCTGCCTCAGCCTCCTGAGTGCCGGGATTACAAGGTGTACTGTCATTCAGGGCTCCTAATATAGTTTTTTCCTTTTATTGAAGACATGGTTTTTTCATATAATATTTCCTGATTACAGTTTTTCTTCCCTCTACTCCTCCCAGTTCATCCCCACCTCGCCTCATCTGGATCCACCCCCTTTCTGTCTGTCATTAAAAAACAAACAAAAAATAATAATATAGTAAGATAAAATGAAAGCAAACACATCAGAATAGGACAAAACAGACAAACGAAAGGAAAGGAGCCCAAGAAAGCTCTCAAGGAACAGATACAGATGCAGAACCCACTTCTTCTTCCAGGAATCCCATAAAAACACAAAACTGAGAGACAGCAAAAAGAAAAAAAAATAAACAATAAAAAGCTCCGACACAACATTATGAGACAAGGAGCCTCCAAAGTCCCCACTGAGTGTGTTTTCTTTCTTTTTTTTTAAATATTTATTTATTATGTAAACATTATTCTGTCTGTGTGTATGCCTGCAGGCCAGAAGAGGGCACCAGACCCCATTACATGGTTGTGAGCCACCATGTGGTTGCTGGGAATTGAACTCAGGACCTTTGGAAGAGTAGGCAATGCTCTTAACCTCTGAGCCATCTCTCCAGCCCCTGAGTGTATTTTCTGCTGGCCGTCTACTGCTGGGCATGAGGCCTACCCTCCCAGGAGTTTGTTTCCCCATGAGACTCCCTTGGAGAAAACTACATTTTCATTTGCAGTTGATTATCGATTGGAGATTATCATACCTGCCACAGCTTGGGTGACCACGAACCTGAGACTAGATAGCCAGAGGCTTAGGGTAAAACCAAATACTACTGTCCTATTAAAGGAATGTAGGGTGGGAGAGATGGCTCAGGGGTTAAGAGCACTGGCTACTCTTTCAGAGGTCCTGAGTTCAATTCCCAGGAACCACATGGTGGCTCACAACCACCCATGATGAGATCTGGTGCCCTTCTGGCCTGCAGGAAGACATACAGGCAGAACACTGTATACATAATAAATAAATAAATAAATAAATATTTTTTTTTTTAAAAAAAGCAATGTAGCAACAAAATGAGTCCTACTGACATTTCTCTATACTTATAGATCAGTGCCTTGCTCAGCCCTCATCAGAGAGGCTGATGGGAAAAAATACAGAAGTCCATGGCCAGACAATACACAGAGAGTGAGGGACCTCAAAATACTCACCTAAACAGGATGTCTTCATCAAATCCCTCCTCTCAGGGCTCTGGGAAGCCTCAGGAAGAGGATGCAGAAAGAATGTACAAGCCAGAGGGGATGGAGGACCCCAAGGAATTAAGATCTTCTACACAGACACAACAGAATGAAGCACATATCAACTCACAGAGAATGAGGCAGCACGCACAAGTCCTGATAAATTTTTATCAAAGCCTCCATTCTCCTCGATTGGCTAAGCCCGTGCCTTCCTCCTGAGCCACTCCTCCTCAGCTTCCTTCTGTCACTCACGTAAACATCCACCCAGAAGTAGCTTCTAATATTCCACAGCACAGCAAGCTAATTGTGGTCAACAAGTAACAGGCTCTTTCAAAACAGCTCCTAGAACTGGGCATGGAGATACACATCTGTCATCCCAGCACTTGGGAAGCTGAGGTGTGAGGACTGGGAGTTCAGAGTCAGCCTGAGCTGTGGAAGAACAATACGAAACAAATACAGAACAAAACGTACACCAAATAGCTCCTAGAAAGTGGGTGAATGCTTCAGCATAATTAAATGATAAACAGGAGGGGGCTGGAGAGATAGCTCAGAGGGTAAGAGCAAGGGTTGCTCTTTCAGAGGACTTGAGATCGATTCCCAGCATCCACTGGGCAACAAACAATTGTCTATAACTCCAGTCCCAATGGACCCAATGCCTTCTTCTGCCCTCGGAAGGCACTGCATGCTAATTCAGACAAATACCCAAACACATAAAATTTTAAAAAGGGCCTGGAGCATAGACTCAGTGGTTAAGAGCACTTACTCTTCTTGCAGAGGACCTGGGTTCAGCTCCCAGCACCCACATGGTGGCTCACAACTGTCCTTAACTCCAGTTCCAGATGATCAGAAACTCTCTTCTGGCTTCCATACGCATCAGGCATACATGTAGTACACATATATAAACACAGGCAAAACACTCATATACAGCCAGGCAGCGGCGGCAGAATGTCTTTAATCCCAGTACTCGGGAGGCAGAGGCAGGAAGATCTCTGAGTTCAAGGATAGCTTGGTCTACAGAGTGAGTTTCAGGACAGCCAGAGTTACACAGAGAAACCCTGCCTCAAAAAACAAGCAAAACAAAACAAACCCTCATGTATATAAAATAAAAATAAGCAAATTTTTAAAAGAAAGAAATGGGGGCTGAAGAGATGGCTCAGCAGTTAAGAGCACTGGCTGTTCTTCCAGAGGTCCTGAGTTCGATTCCCACCAATCATATGGTGGCTCACAACCATCTGTAATAACATCTGGTTTCTGGGAACTTAGTGGATGGAACGTAGATACTGCTACCAAAGCCTAAGGTGGAACAGTCTCAGAGTGCAGTGTAAGGAGATATGCTAATTCA
>NW_004949123.1:1308491-1334646 GCF_000317375.1 Microtus ochrogaster | reverse complement strand
GGTCTCGAACTCACAGAGATCCGCCTGCCTCTGCCTCCCGAGTGCTGGGATTAAAGGCGTGCGCCACCATCGCCCGGCTTTTTTTAAGATTTTTTTATTTATTATGTATACAGTGTTCTGTCTGCATGTATGCCTGCATGTCAGAAGGGGACACCAGATCTCAGTACAGATGGTTGTGCGCCACCATGTGGTTGCTGGGAATTGAACTCAGGACCTCTGGGGATAACAGCCTGTTTTCTTAACCGTCGAGCCATCTCTCGAGCCCTTGTTTTTGTTTGTTTGTTTGTTTTAAAAAAAAGACAGGCTAAGCTGGGCATGTCAGATGCACCTTTAATCACAATACTTGGTAGGCAGAGGTAGGTGGATCTCTTGTGAGTCCAAGGCCTGCCTGGTCTTAGAGTGAGTTCCAGGACAGACAGGGCTAAAAAGTGAAACACTGTATTAAAAAACAAAAACATCCAAGCTTGTCATCTCAGCATGTAGGAGGTAGAGACAGGTGGTGCCCTAAGATCCAGCCCCCCCAGCAGCAAGCCCCAGCTCCCAGTGAAAGACCTTGTCTCATAGCAAACAATAAAACAAAATAAACAGAGAGGGACTGAACTCAGACCAGTCTTGGGATCCACATAGTGGAGAGAACCACTCAAATATTGTTCTCGTTCTCTCTCTCTCTCTCTCTCTCTCTCTCTCTCTCTCTCTCTCTCTCTCCCCCACTTTCTCAATATGCAAACACAAAGAAAATAAATAAGTGTTGGAAAAAAATCAAAACAAAATGGCACCAGGTGGTGGGTAAAGCCAGTCGGGCGGCTGGGTGGGTAGAGCCAGTCGGGCGGCTGGGTGGGTAGAGCCAGTCGCCACACAAACTTGGCAGCTTCAGTTTCATCTGAACCCATGTAAAGGCAGACAGAGAGAACTGATACCCCACCCTGTCTTCTAGTCTCCACACGTGCAGTGTGGCATACAAGCGCTCACACACAACTGAAGACAAAGTGGATGGATCCTGAAGAAAGGTACCCAAGGCTGACCTCTGGCCTCACACGCATGTGCACAACCCCAAATGTATAACACATACCTACCTGCAAACACACACACAATAGATAGGCAAATGAATAATAATTTAAAATTTGGAGTACGGGGGCTCACATAGGACAGATTGGCCTACAGTTTGTTATGTAGCCAAGGATGACCTTGAACCTCTGATTCGCCTGCCTCCATCACCCCAACGCTGGAGGATTCCAGACGTGTGTTACTGTGCCTGGTTTATGACGTTTCCGCAGTAGGGATTGAACCCAGGCCTCTGAGCACGCTAGGCAAGCGCTTTTCCAGATGAGCATATCTCTAGTCCAACAAGGATAATTTCTCGATTTTTAGAAAAGAATCAAATCAAATCCGATCCTATCCCTCCTTTAGAGCTCATGCACTTCATGAAAATCTGCTTTCTTTCTTCATGGAGTTCTCCTCCTCCTCCCCCTTCCTCCCCTGCTCCTCCTCTTCACCCTCTTCCTTTGGATCTAATAGCACTTCGACTCTCCCTTATAGCTTATAACCCGCCCTTTGTGCAGCAAGAGGCAAGGCTTACTTTGTCTTTGGATCCCACTCCCCACGGAGCAGGAAGACAATGTGCTCACATTGAATCTATGGAGCCAGCAGATTGGGCTGCAGGGAGCAGAGTGGGGTGAGGAAGGGGCGCTGTGTGACTTCAGAAGATGGTAGGAGTATGCAGAACAGGGGATCCAGGGTCTGTACAGTGACGATGAGGGACAGTCTTGGCCCTCCTAGAACCTAGTCAGGAGAAAGTTCTTTGTTGAAGGGTACAGCAATTGGGAGGGTCTTGGAAATGAGGTAGGTCGAGGAAGGGTGCCAGGGTGTTGGGAAGGACTCCAGACTGCCCTGAGCCAAGTATTACATTCTTAGTAACAGACCAAAGCAGGGGGGAGAGGGATAAAACCTAGAAGCTCAGAGTCAGGTTGGCTCCCCATTCACTGTAACTGTGTAGCCTGGGGCAATATGGCCCCCTCTGGCTCTACTGATCTGTAAGAGTGGGCCCTGGACTCCTAAACTCCGAGGACTGTCACCCTGTCACCTTCCTCCCCAGGCCTCAACAGCAGAGATAGTCTCTCCAAAGATCCAGAGCTTGTGGCCACAGGGGCGGTGTGTGTGTGTGTGTGTGTGTGTGTGTGTGTGCTGGATGTCCTCCATAAGCTGCCATCTCACTTGGAGGAGGCAGACGTCATGCAGGTGGAGACAGCACCCTGATTCAGAGCAACCAGGGCCAATTAGATAGGCCCCAGGGAAGAGTTTTGAGGGACCCTCTCCCCTTTCCTCCTTTGTACTTCCTGTCCTCTTCCACACCCCATTCCCCATCAAGTGATGCTGTCTCCTAGCAACTCAGCTCTGCTGCTTGGAGGAAGTCACACAACCTCTCTGAGCCTCCATTTCTGCACTGACCCAGAAGACTGGGCTACATGTATGAAAGGTCCAGCATTGTGCCTGCTTTCTGGCTGGGAAAGAACAACTGGTCCTCACTGTCCCCCAGGTCCCAGGCAGACGGTCAGTGGTGCTTTGCGCGGGGCTCTAGCGTGGGGTGAGGCCTCTGGGGGGGGGGCAAGCTGATGAGCGTGTTGGATTGGAGCTCCTGACAGAAGCAAGGTTCGAGCTGCTCTTTACGGCCACTGAGATGGCCTCTCGGCCCATAAACCTGTTTATTGTGTTGTTATGGAATCAGAAGCTACCTGCAGTTTTTCTTTGGGGGTCCTGGGTGGAGACTGACTGCTGGTTAGCAAGCAGACAGCATGGCCAGGCCCGTTCATTCACTGTGGATGTTCCTGCCACTCTTTTTGAGCCTGGTTCATCCGAGGCCCCCAGTTTCTAATCTGGTTGGGAAGGATTTATTTTTGGGTCCCTGTAACCTAGCAATGGGCTCACATGACCAGTGGCAGCTGCAGGCTGAATATACTGTGGGATCTTGGCTCCCGGCAGGGGGTGTGGGCCAGACTGTGTGGGAACAAAAGAAATGGAAAGGCTCTCACCTCTGCCCAGCCCTCTCAAATGGGGGTAGGGGAGGTGGATGCCTAGGGTGCAGGTACCCTGAGGCTGATGCTCCGGGTCTCTGGACAGCTAGGGCCTGAGCCATAGTGGGGAGGCCCCAGCTGAGAGCCTGCTCTTTGGGAGTCTGTGATGGGGTGGAATGATTGGGAGTCCAGGGGATGGAGATGGGTATAGAGAGTTCACAATGCTGCTGACTGACATGCTGGGGTGAGGCCAGCCCCGAGAATAGGTGGCTTCATAGGCACTCTGTATATAATAATGAGATCTCAGGGACACTCCTGGTCCTTGATGTCGTCCTAACATTTTGCTCCTTCCCTTTGTTTCCCTGTTAAATTGTTAATATTCCCCGGAGAGAGAGAGAACACACACGAAGCTGCTCTCTGTGCGAATGGGTTGATCAAGCTCTTTCCTGAGAGCAGGTTTTGGCAGAAAGCAGAGGGGCCGAGAAGGAAGAGAGGGTACCACTGAGCAGGGGAGGCACTTTGGGGAGGTGGGGAGGAGCATCCAGAAAGCCTCTCACCATTTACTGAGTAAAGGATATACAGCTGAATTCACGGTTTCATCCCGGGCAGAAAAGGGTGGATGGGGTGGGGAAAGCCTACCAAGAGAGGAGGATGGGCAAAGATGGGGTCGGGCTCTATTGAGGAGTTTAGGATGGAGCAATCAGCTCCCAAGGCTCCACCTGACCCTCAAAAGAGACATGACACTGTGGGGGTCCTCCCCCCGTCGTGTGCACACTGGGCCGAGGGTTGCTGGTGGGACCTGGAAGACCACATTCAGTTTCTCTCACTTGGTCTTCTCGTCTCCTCCGTTGTGCTGGAGGGGATTGAGCTGGGTATGGTGGCTCAGGTCTGTAATCTCAGCTTCCAGAAGGTTGAGGCAGGAAGATCACACGTACAAAGTTAACCTAAGCAACAGTGCCAGGCACTTCCTCAAAACAAACAAACAACAACAAAACCCTAAACAAATGGCCTAGAGTAAAGGTGTTATATCAACAGCTACTCTGAACCCTCACTGAACGGACCTCAAGAGTTCAGTTCCTTGACTGGTACTAGCATTGCTGTTATCAGTTGCTCCAGCCTTAGGCAGTTTCCTCCCCTGCCCGCTGGTCCTTTTCCCTCTTCCCAGAGCCAAGATGGCTTCCAGCATCTGGGAAGATGAGCTAGACCCCACCATCTCCTTCATACTCCTCTCCCCAGTAGCTTTTTAGTAGAGGGCTCATGACCTTGCCCTTGGCCCCATCCCAGCTTATTGGCCAGTCATAATAGCTGTGCTAGCTCCCTGGGAAGCATACTCCATCTGTATTATAGCCTCTCTAACTCCCGCTAACTCCCCACTAGAGACACTGGGGAGCGAGGCCTTTTGCCTTTTTCACATATGGAAAAACTAATACACAATCAGTTCAGCTGGAGCTCTCTCTGAATCCTTGGACAGGCTTCTGGGCCCTGTATCAATCTCTGCTTTTGTTTCTTAGTGTCACCTCGGGACTCCAGAGTGGTCATGTGACCAGGGAAGACTGAGAAATCATTTTATCTTTAAACAGATTTGGGTCCAGATATTGATTCTGGCTTTATTTGGCCTGGAGGAAGTCGCTTCACCTTGTGCCCTCTTTTTCCTCGGAGGCAGTCGCCACCTTAAACACTGGCATGAGAACCGAAGATGTCATGGGTCATGAGTCTGCCACTCGTTAAGAATCCAGAGACAGTGATTGGTGGTAGCCATGATCTCTCATCAGGTTTAGGAAGTCAGTTCTCTTGTCCAACCAGGCTGGCTGGTGGCGTGCGCCTTTAATCCCAGCAGAGGGAGGCAGAGTCAGGAGGATCTCTGAGTTCAAGGCCAGCTTGGTCTACGTAGCAAATTCCAGGATGTTAATACAGAGAAACCCTGTGGGGGGGGCAGCCTGACCTTCTGAGTCCCCTGGGTAAGTCACTGGTTTTATGACTCCTTGTCTAGATCTAGTAAACAATTCTAGAATTCCCTTGGAGCCAGAAGGAGGTGTTGCATGTGCTTGTGTCCCCCTCCGAGGCTCTGGGGGCAGACAGCTCCAGATCTGATCTGAATTCCTTGTTCAGGCTGGAGGCTCTGCTCTATTGGGGGTAGACTTGGAGGAATGTCTTCACTTCCAGAGTTTGGATGTCTTGGGGCTGGAGAGTTGACTCAGCAGGTATGAGCACCTGTTGCTCTTGCAGAGGATCCAGGTTTGGTTCCCAGCAGCCACATGGTAGCTCACAGCCATCCATTAACTCCAGTTTCAGAGGATCCAACATCCTCTTCTGACCTCCATGGGCAGCAAACACGTGTGCAGGCAAAACACCCCCCCCACACACACAAAACAAACCTAAAAGAGAGAAAATACTAAGTCCATATTCTGGGGAAATCATAACCTGCCGTGTTAGGCACCTGTTCTTGGTATGAGTCACTAAAGATATTCTTCAGAGCCAGCAGGAGGCCATACCCCTTCTCTCCCTTCTAAGGGTTTGTCACACAGTTGTGACACTTTGTGGGAGAAGCGCCCACTGTCCAGCCCAAACGCAGACCACCCGGAGCCTTCCTGGGAATCTGGCTTCTACACTGCCTCCATGGAGCAGAGGTGCAGATGTGCAAAAGGTAGTTCAGGAGGTGTTAGATCCCCGTCTCCATAAACCCTCACAGGCATTCCAAATAAATATCCACTTTAGGAAAATAATGGGGGTGTGCTTGGAGTGGGGACAAATGCAGGGTCAGATCCCACTGCCACCCCTTAATCTGTCTGCTGTATGAATGTGTTACTTTCTGAAAGAGTCAAACCGTGAATCCACCTCAGGAGCCTCAGCTTTCCCTAGGGCTAGTCTTGGAGTTCTGGCTTCCTATACAGATGCATCTTGGTTCTGGTATCATACAGAACCACGCCATAAATAATAACCCTGTCAGAAACCTCAGGCGCTATCTACCCTGTAATTCTATTGAACAGCTAAGAAACAAAGGCCAAATGGAAATGACTCGCCCAAGGTAACTCAGCTGTTAAGTGCCCAGGGCCTTTTCTTTATCAGGCCAATTGGGAGAGTTTTCCCTGCCCGCTTGCCTTTTGAGAAGCAGTCTAGAATCCTGAGTGAAATATGAGGAACGGAGCTTTTTGAGCACCCTGCCTGGAAGTCCTGAGGCCCAGCTGTTTGCTCCAGAAGTGGCTCTAAGGGGGCTGGTGGAAAGCAGGAGGCCACTAGGACCCAGAAGCTCTCTGAGCATCCTGCTCTGCTGGCTGCCTCTCTCCGCTTACTGCAGTGGTTCAGGCTTCAGCAGCCTTGGAGAAGCATCAGCTGAGAGGAGCTATCACACAGGATCTGGGAGCTGCTCAGCAAAGGTAGGAGTTGCCGACTAGGCCAGGAATGGAAGCCAGACCCAGGGCCTGGTGGTGAGGGCTGCAGAAGGGTGGTGTTCCAAGGGGCGGCACACCCTGTGGTACGGTGGGCAGTTCTGTCAGAGGCTGGGGTCCCAGGTGTCCCAAAGGTAGTACTGGGATGCAGGCATCTCTAAAACCTAGGAATGGGAGATTGGTCATCTCCTGCTAGCAAGAGTAACTGCATCCTGCAACAGACAGCATTCTCCGTCTGCCCGGCTCTGTGTCATAGAGATAGATCCCCACATCCAAGGAATAGGCCCTTCGGCATTCCAGGATGATGGGCATCTGAGTCCTGGGCGTGGGCAGCTCTGCTAGGGAGAGGTGTTGAAGGTCCCTGGAAATCTCCCCTGGCCTAAGAGGGGCCATATTCTTGCCTGAAGGCCGGCCCAGCTCTGATCTTTGGCCCAGAGGCTCTGGATGTGAGACCCAGGTACGTGTGAATCCCAACAACACCTATGTGGCCTTGGGCTAGGCACGTGTGCACATCCTACATCCTGAAGTGAGGATCTCTGTCACTTGATCGTGGCCCTGCCAGAGACCAGACCTCGGAGCCTATAGGGGCAAAGCCTTCCAGGTCCTGAAAGGTCTTGGAGGTGGTCCTGAAGGGGGTAGTGGGAGGATACGTCTGTGGAGGGAGAAGGCATGATGACATGAGCTAGGAGTGGAGTCAGGCTCCTTGGATTTCCCCTGTGAAGCCATTACACCACCACCCTCCCCTCTATAACCGCCCATGAATGAAAGAGTACCAAGTAGCCAAGTATATTGGTCTGTCTGTTAGGAGGTAAATTGGAATACTGGAATTTGAAGCCACTGTCAAAATTTTGACAAGACCGGTATGTGTGTGTGTGGTGGTGGTGGTGTGGTGGTGGTGGGGGTATAAGAAAGAAAAATGCCCAGTGCTTTCTTGCCCAAGGCTCCATCATGGCTGCATAGCACCCCTGTGTGTCCGTGTGTCCACATGAAAACCGTGCCCGCTCTTCTCAGCCAGGGATAGTAGCTAGGTGTTGCTGGATTGAACTCCTCATCTTTTAGAGCCCACTCTCAGGTAGAATGAATATGGAGAGTAAAGGGTAAAGATGCATCATCTAGTATTTCTTTGGGGCATTTTTTTTTCCTGGTAGACTGTCTTATGAGAATCTGACATCTCCCTGGAGAGACGCAAGTCTCTAGGGCAATTGTTCAAAGTTAGGGAAGCCGCAAATCCAGGAGCCTGGGCTATCCTTCTCAGAAGAGAATCCCCTGGCTGGCACACAGATGACTGACTGAATATTTTGGGAGTTTGTATTCTGGGGCCAGGATTCGATTAGTCAATTTGAGTTTGATTCAACTCACAGGAATTGCCCTGACCACGTAATGCATGCAAGGCATGTAAGAAGTTGGATTAGTGTGAGGTTTATAGTAACACCCAAACCTATGGTGATTTAGAGTAACTTTGAGAGAAGTACAGCTCTGGCAGGCTGTGTGGTTCTCTTCACTGCAGTTATAGAAATGAAAGCTCTTTCTTTAGCGTGGAGCAACCGCCAGGTGCTCCCTATCCTAGGAACTCACAGAGCAGTAAAATGCTCTATGTCAGAAGCTCCATGGTCTTCTAGGCCAACCCTCCCATTTCACAGTTGCAGAAAGAATGGTCTAGAAAACTTTTAACTTGTTTACAGAATGGCCGGTCTGTAGCTTTTCTCTACACTGCTTGACTCAACACAGTGTATTGGGGAGATATATATATATATCCTAATATATCATAAAATATATAATATATACATGTATATATATGTATATATTACTCTGGGGACACCTATTTCAATTATGAACAAACTTCATGTGAATAATGACACATAAAATGGACGCAACCTGCCACTTCATCAGGAGAGGTGGGAGGTGCTGGTTTAGTCTGGTTTTCTCTGCTTTCTGTGTACCCAATTCTGACGCCTAAGCCCTCTGCCCTGCCCCCAGCACCTTCACCCCGTTTCACAGGGGCATCCGCTCTCACCCTTTGTTCTGTGACCATGGGAGGAGGCCAGAACCAAAAGTGCCTTGGTCTGAGATGCCTTTCCTCCACCAGCTAGGACATAGGACGTAGGACAGCCACCCGAGTGGCTAAAGAGCAGGTAGCTGAGCAGGGCGGTGGTGGCGCTTGCTGTTAATCCCAGCACTCTGGGGCAGAGGCAGGCGGATCTCTAAGATTGAGGCCAGCCTGGTCTACAGAGTGAATTCCAGGTCAGCCAGGGCTACACAGAGAAATCCTGTCTCAAAAACAAACTAACAAACAAAAGAGTAGGAAGGGAAGGACAGCTTTCCAGTGGCGCGCGCCCTCCGGCCCCGGGAGTTCAGGAGTAGATAAGCTGGCGTCCCTTGCATCTGGACATTCTGTCTTCACCGCAGTGTCCTCATCATTCCCAAACTGGCAGCTTTTGTTTGGGGGTGATGACGTCAGGAGGGACTAAGGCACAGCTGTCCTTCCTGGGCGATAGCCTTCGAGTGGGGAAGAGATGTTAGTAGGGTCTGATCAAGCTTGATAGTGATGTACTCAATTTATGATTCTAGTCGATAGGGAAGCTACTTTCCAGCATAGCAAGGGATAGCAGGCAAAAGAACTGTCCCTGGGGCCAGGCTGCCTGAGTTGTGTGTTTTGGGGTTCTCTGGGCTGCAGGTCTATCTGTGGAGAAATGGAGATCCTACTGTGTGTCCATAGGCTCGTGTGAGGACGAAAATGAGTTGATGGCATGGAGTGCGTAGGACACAGCGTGTGCCGTGCACCACGTGACCATTGCTCCGTGGGATCAGTGCTGCTCGTAAGCAACCAAACCAGACACTGTGACGTTTTGAAATTGGTGTTATTCCTTCTTTTAACAGATGCCTTCGCAAGGAAACTGGAGTCCGGAAGAGTTGCAGAGTGAGTAATGCCCAGACCTGGACCTAGAAGCTGAATCGTGTTCTCCTACTCCCAGTTCTGACGAGAAATCAAAGAATTCACACAAGGCACCCTAAAGCCAGGGCACTGTCTTAGACTCCTCAGGACCCTGGAGAAGGGAGACAGAGGATTTAGAATTGCCCTCAAAAGGGAAGAAAAGCATGGAGAACTAGAAAAAGGGGGAGAAAGGTGCCACAGACCACTCTGAAGGTGGAACACTGCATGTGAGATTCCGTCCCTCGCCAGTGGTCCCTCGCCAGTGGGCCGCTTCTCTTCACCAGGGCTGACTGACCTTGGGTCTACCTCCTGACAGAAACTGGACACGAGCTTCTGAGTTCAGAGCTACCTGGCTTGGCGCCACTACAGAAGAACCCTGTTTGGAAGGCTGGTGATAAAGGCCTGCCCTACAGACTCCAGTGCAAGGCCCCCAAGGAAATCCATCGGGAAGCCTAGGCCTGGGCTTTACCACCCAGGGCTGAGGAGTAGGATGGGGGATGGGCCCGTAACAGAAAGAGCCCTGGGTGTCCTCTTTCGGCCCCATGGAGTCCTCATCCATCCCCCAGTCATCAGGAAACGCATCCACTTTGGGAAGAGCCCTTCAAACACCAGGTCCCTCTACTGCCAGCGGGATCCCCGAGTTGGGACTGCAGGACGTGGCTTCAGAATCCGTGGCCCTCTTCTTCATGCTCCTGTTGGACCTTACTGCTGTGGCCGGCAACGCTGCCGTGATGGCTGTTATTGCCAAGACACCTGCCCTCCGAAAATTTGTTTTCGTCTTCCATCTCTGTCTGGTGGACCTACTGGCTGCTCTGACCCTCATGCCCCTGGCCATGCTCTCCAGCTCCGCTCTCTTTGACCACGCCCTCTTCGGGGAGGTGGCCTGCCGCCTCTACTTGTTCCTGAGCGTTTGCTTTGTCAGCCTGGCCATCCTTTCGGTGTCTGCCATTAACGTGGAGCGCTACTACTATGTGGTCCACCCCATGCGCTACGAGGTACGCATGACACTGGGGCTGGTGGCCTCCGTGCTAGTGGGCGTGTGGATAAAGGCCCTGGCCATGGCTTCTGTGCCAGTGTTGGGCAGGGTCTCCTGGGAGGAAGGCGCTCCCAGTGTTAACCCAGGCTGTTCTCTCCAATGGAACCATAGTGTCTACTGCCAGCTTTTTGTGGTGGTCTTTGCTGTTCTTTACTTCTTGCTGCCCTTGATCCTGATCTTTGTGGTTTACTGCAGCATGTTCCGAGTGGCTCGTGTGGCGGCCATGCAACACGGGCCGCTGCCCACGTGGATGGAGACACCCCGGCAACGCTCTGAGTCTCTTAGTAGCCGCTCTACTATGGTCACCAGCTCCGGGGCTCACCAGACCACTCCACACCGGACGTTTGGGGGTGGAAAGGCAGCAGTGGTCCTCCTGGCTGTAGGAGGCCAGTTCCTGCTCTGTTGGTTACCCTACTTCTCTTTCCATCTTTACGTGGCCCTGAGCGCTCAGCCCATTTCGACAGGACAGGTGGAGAACGTGGTGACTTGGATCGGCTACTTTTGCTTCACTTCCAACCCTTTTTTCTATGGGTGTCTCAACCGTCAGATCCGGGGCGAGCTTAGCAAACAGTTTGTCTGCTTCTTCAAGGCAGCTCCAGAGGAGGAGCTGAGGCTGCCTAGTCGGGAGGGCTCTATTGAGGAGAATTTCCTGCAGTTCCTCCAGGGGACCTCGGAGAACTGGGTTTCCAGGCCCCTACCCAGCCCTAAGCGGGAGCCACCACCTGCTGTTGACTTTCGAATCCCAGGCCAGATTGCTGAGGAGACCTCCGAGTTCCTGGAGCAGCAACTTACCAGTGACATCATCATGTCAGACAGCTACCTCCGTCCCTCCCCCTCACAAAAGCTGGAGTCCTGATGGACACTTGGAGGGAAATAAGGCTTGGGGCTGGTTTACAATCTTAAGGACTGCCTTTTCCAGCTGGCTGGGGTTTGGGCTGGGGTCTCTGGACTTAGCTTTTGCTTGGTGTTTCCTGGGTCAGGACCAGAGTCGACAGGATGGACATGTGGCAAAAGCCTTGGACTTGGCTGTGCTCTTTGACTATTGGGGGCGGGAACCTGGGTTTGGTGAGACGATGATGAGAGAAAAGGGTCACAAAGGTGAGGCGACACCTTTCTACCAGTGAACTTCTCATGCCTCAGGAGACAGGGAAACTTCCTAAGGGCAGGTGTTGGAGCAGCAGGCTAGGAGCTGGGGACCACTGAGGTTTACTTCTCTCTGGTGTAATAGTTCAGGGTAATACTTACACTAAAACAAGGGAAGGGAGTGGCCCACATCTTCTCACTTACTAAGCTAAAAAAACTGTAGCCAAGTGTCACCATGAGTTAACAGACTCCTTTTTAAAGTTAAATGTCTAAGATTTCTCTTAAAGTGAGCAGACCAGTAGGGTGAACTCTTTTCTGGATTTTGCCAGCAGCGCAAGAAAAAATTGCAGTAAGGGTAGTGGGGAAGAAGACAGGACAACTCTCTGCAGCTCTCTCCTGTTCTCTTCTCTGCATGGAGATGAGGTCTGGGTCCTGATCTCAGCACAGACAAACATGAGACAGGCTGCTCCTTTCCTCCCTGCCTTTTGAGTAGCTAGACTAACTGGGGGATCAGAGAGCTGAGGGTGGATACAGAAAGGCCAGGTAAGTTACTCTGATCAATAATACTGCCAATCTTTTCTTTCCAGGACTGGCCTCCCTGATCTCTCTCCTCATGGCAGTGACCCACTTCCAGCCCCCTGGACAATCGGGTACAAGAGACTAAGGTCGGGCAAGGGGAAGGGTGGGGTTTCCACAGTCCATGAAATGCCTCCCTCTCCTCGTTCATTGCTCTCAAAATAGCTTCTGTGATAAAGACTTAAATGTGTCTCCTACCTGCAGCCCTGGGTTGGAGAGAGGGCTGAGAGTTGGGCTTTGCTGTTTATTGATTAAGACTATAGGAACCATGTTGGTTAGTATCAGCAATGCTATTTCCCATGGAGAGGGATTAATTGCAAGCTAGACAGGCTACCTATCTGGAACCTCCTGTCCATTCCACTTCCCGCAGTTGAATACCAAAGGGTCAAGGTAGAATTAGAGGGTGATGTGGTCTACACCTGAACAAATTTCTGGCTCATAACAGAAATAACAAAGGGGGAAAGTGTGTTGGGGTGGAGTAGTTTCCCCTTTGGACAACTAATAAATTTTATGATAAAAGTTATATTGATATCAACACTGACTCCTTCAGTTTTATTCAGTGTGTAGTTGAACGCCAGCATTCGCTGGGACACACACAGATGATGTGTGGTCTCTGCCTTCAAGGAGTGCATAGTCTAACTTGATCAGATATTTGTATTTTTGTAGAGCATGTAGATCTGATAAAGTAGTACAATGTGGAGAATCTATCCATGGTTCTGACTTCTGAGAGTCCACTGAGTGATACACAGAGCCTCCCTGCAGACTGTGCAAAGTGTAGGGAGTGGAAACAAAATGCTCTAGCGAAGGAAACAACCCATCTGATGAAACCTGGCAAACAGCTTTTCCCCTTTTGGATTAGATGAATTTCCAGTCTGTCTTCCTAACTTTTGTGCAGTCTTCTAGTCTAGGGCCTATTACACTGGGGAAATCCCTTAGGAAGTATACACAGTAAGGAGTGTCCTTTTATCTTCAAAACCATTTCTCCCTCTCTTCCTAGAGGCTGAGAAATTTATCATAAGGGGAAAAACTTTCATAAACCATGAATCCACCAATTAGCTAGTAGACCCAGACACTGCCAGAAGATGGCAGTGTGAGCCCTATAGAAACAGGAAAGGCCTGAATGGACGAGCGTTTGTGTGTGTGTGTGTGTGTGTGTGTGTGTGTGTGTGTGTGTGTGTGTAAAACACTGCTTGGCAGCCATTTTGTTGTTGTTGTTTTTTTTTTTAAACTTTGCCCTCTGACCCTTGCTTCACGTAAAAGGAAGTGTTACGTTCAAGGGTAGCTCCAATTCATTCTGAAATACCCGACACTAAGACCTTGCTGCCATTAGTTAGTAAGCGGCATATAAGAATTCGCTTGCCATTTTTTTTTCCTGGCTGTAGGAACAGATCATAAAGGAAGTAAAACTTTTTTTTTTTGTATTATGCTGAAAACTTTCTCCGCAACTTTTGCTATAGCCACCGTCCAGGAATTTTCTAGTCACCAAGATGCATTGGTAAAATTCAGAATACAATCTTTAGCTCTGGAAAGGTCTTCTGGGAGCAACAGGATGAGACAATCACCCTGTCAGTTACTGTTGCCTACAGCTTGGTATTGAGGTGATAAAAACTTCAGACTTTCTGTTGGGTGTTCCCAAGCAATGCCCTTCTAGAGGCCTGGTAGGAAAAGAGGTAAAGTTAAGACCAGCTGGATGTACTCATTGTGTGGACATGGGAAAGCTGGTTAATCTCTTTGAGCCTATTTCCTCATCTGTGGCGATGGGGGTCGATATTACCTACCTCACAGGGTTGTTGTGAGGATGAAGAGTTGAGACATGGAAACACCTAGCCTTACCTGGCAAATAGGTATTCAATAAATGTGTTTCCCCTTTCCCCTGGAAGTGATCATAGAGGAAAAGCAGGCTCTTTCTTTTTAATGGTCATTTGGAAATGAATGGGCGACTTTTTAGACTTGGAATTGATAAGCATTATGGTGAAATGGATGAGGTCAATCTTCTAATTAAATGGTTCTAATTAATTAGTTTTCACTGTATAGACCTTTCTGTCTGGAATTTGTATTTTAAATTTTGCTTCTACTGAAGAAATATGTTTTTAAATTCCAGGGAAGGGCTCAAGGGCTGCAGAAAAAGGTGCTTCTTCCTAAAAGTGGTGAGCCACTGTGGGGCTATTTGGCAGTACAGGCATTTCAGGATTATAAATACATCAGAATCTTGTGAAGGTAAATCTTCAGGCGATACTAGAGAAACAGCTTTTACTAAACCTCCCTTTTGCTGTGGCTATCATGCAGGAACTCTCGTTAAAGGATGCACTGGTTTGCATCCAGACATGGGACTAAGTACCTAACACAGAGCCCTTGGTTTATATTGGAGAAAGGGAAGCAGCGAAATGTTATGAATGAACTACATCTATTTTCCATGTTCTATTATATGCTAGAAGTCGAGTGATCCTTTGCCAACATAGGAGTGCCAGGCAAACGTACACCTCACAGAAAATTCATGCTTTGCGGCAGAAGGACTAAGATATCCTTTAAGGGCAGGAGGAAGCCTACTCCTCCGCATAATGGGGTGTAGCGTGAGGCATAGATGGAACCAGGCTGGGCAGTTTGTTCCCATCTCAAAGAGCAGGCTGGGACAGCTTTGGCTGACGTATCCAACACTCGGCTTTGGGCAGAGACCCGGGCTCCACAATCACTGATCAAAAGGGTTTTTCTACCCAAGGAAACTTTTTCCCCGGTTAAATTTCCAGAGGGGTGTGAGCACTTATTTAGGTCCTCACCACCAAACCTTCTGTGTGACCTCAAGAGGACACAGCGAGCTGAAAGGCCCTCTTTTGCTACACTTGTGCCAGCCCAAGAGCCCAAGAGGTAAACGGGTATTAGGGCCGGGAGGTGCGGAGCGACGGATCACCTTCACTTCACGAGACCGGCCAGACTCCCGGGGACTTCCGCTTTCCGTACCTCTTTCGCTTCGCACCGCCACAGTGCTCCGAGTGGTAACGGCCGCTGGGCGTCGCCGGAAGTGTCGTAAACAGTAGATATCCGGTTCTTCCGGGCTCTAGGGGAGCTGACGGAGAAGGCCACCGCCCAGTAGAAGACGCGTCTCAGACGGTGGAGTCGTGGTTCCTGCGGTGTGTGAGTGAGCCCGGGCCCGGTCCCCTCTCCCGCCGCCGCCATGGGCTGCACGTTGAGCGCCGAGGACAAGGCGGCGGTGGAGCGGAGCAGGATGATTGACCGCAACTTGCGGGAGGACGGGGAGAAAGCGGCCAAAGAAGTGAAGCTGCTGCTGCTCGGTGAGGGGCTGGGGGCGGAGCTGGAGTGCTAGAGTCCCGAGAGCCCGGCCCGGGGAGTAAGCTGAGCTGATGAGGGGTCTGGCTAGGCCGGCGGAAAGGACCCCGAAGGGACTGGGAGGGGATGCCCGGCATAGGGCGGGTTTTGGCCTTGGTGACTGAGGCCCCGGAAGGCGTGGGGATTTCAGGTTGGAGAGGGTGTAACCGGCCTGGGATGGTGCTTAGCAGAGTTTGGGAGTTTGGAGCGTTGAGACTGTTGAGAATCCGGGAAAGGCTCATAAGAGAAGGGACCGATATTAGGGAAGGCTTTACGTTGGATTGGAACGTGCTGAGGAGGATAGTGTATGGTGTCGGATGGGCTTGTCCGGGGTTTGTGTGAGTTTGATACCTGATGGCAGGATAAAGCTGGGAGGATTGAATGATGAGAGAAGCTTGGACAGAGGGGTCAAATAAAGAACCTGCTGTTTGTAAAAGAGCACACATACACACACACAGTACTGTTAGTAAGGTGGATTGTCCAGGAACATATAGGGGGAGGCAGGTGAAATACATGAGAAGTTCTTAGATATAGAAGAAAACTTGGGTGTAGAGTCCGGCTTACTTTTTCAACTTTTCGTATCGTAAACATTCTCTAGAAGTTTTGTAACTCCTGTTTTTATTAACGGGATAGGGATGGTGTAAGCAGAGAAAGTGGAAAGAATGCCATCTTTGAGGTTTGTGATAGATTAGTGGGCACTAGATTACAGTGGTGACGTTCTAGGAATGATGTGCATTGGGAATAGAGTTAGAACAGGAATATATGGAATGGGGGTGTATTTACTGTAAAGATTTGATAAATTTGCGGTAGTGGTTTATTATTCTGTTTTTAAAGTAAAAATACTGGCTTCCAGACTACAGCACGCTCGCTGCCTTATACTCAAGTGGCTTTTATACATAGTCAGACACGTTTTAGTCAGGATAATTGAGTTTTAAACTTCGATAGGCCCAGCAGATCAAGTAAAGTCCTCTGGTGTTAGCTTACCAATAAATCCAGCCGCCCTCATTATTCATATTTCTGAGGAATCTGTTCGGTGAGAATATGTACGAGTCACAGTTCTGTAAGCAACAGAACTTGTAGATAGGTTGAGTTCCAAGGAGTCGCCGGAGAGTACCAGTTTCCCTTTGCGAAGCTGCAGAGGACAGCCGCAGCCACCATAATCTCAGACTCACTGTGTGCTCTCAGATGTGCTGGGAACTGTATATATTGTGGAAGCTCTACGAGGCAGCTTGAATATAAAGAAAAGGTTACTCAATGGAATTTGAGTTTCCAGAAGATAGGAAGTCAAATCATAGTTCTGGACTGCCAGTGTCTATATGGCAGGCCTCTTCTGTTCATGGTTCCTGGTACTTAGCTGGTATTTAAGTATTTACTATTAACCAACCAGCTTGATGAAGCTCGTGCTGGACATTGGTTCACGGGGGCATTTCAGAAGTAAGATAGAAAACACCCCACTTGCTAGTTTTCTGGCTTGCCTTAATTTTTGTGCTTTGAGACAGTTATCACTATGTAGTCTAGATGGGCCTCCAATTCTCCATTCTTCTGCATCAGCTTCCTCAGTACTGGGATTACAGCATATATCACCATATCAGTGACATTAGCGCTTTCTATTTTTAAATATATTTTTTTAAATTTCATAGCATTGGTGTTTTGTCTGCATATATGTCTGTGTGATAGTGTCAGATCTGCTGGAACTGGAGTTAACACTTGTCAGCTGCTGTGTGGGTGCTGGGAATTGAACCTAGGTCCTTTGGAAGAGCAGCCAGTGCTGTTAACCACTGAGACATCTCTCTAGCCTCTGACATTAGCATTTTCTATATTGATCAGTCAATTATGAAATAAAAAGTGTGTCCTTGTCTTCTAGTGACCATTGAAAAAAAACCTAGGCAAGCAGAACTATCCAAGACCTTTAATTTAAAAAAAAATTAAACACACCATAGCTTAGAGAATTTGAAAAGTTAAAGTAAAAGTCAAAGTACTGAAACATTTGTGTTGTTTGTTTTTAACCAACTTTTTTTTTTAAAGCATTTTGTTTTGATTTGAGACAGAATCTTGGTCTCAAAACTCATGAGATCCTGTAGCTGAGATTATAGGCGTGTACCACACGATGAAATCTTTTTTCCCTCTTAGGATTTTTTTACAACAATATTTTGAGCAGATTAAGTCAGTGAGTTGATGTAGGTTGGAGAAGCAGCTGGTCTTACCTGGACTGTGTAGTAACACATATGTGAAGGTAAAACGATCTTTCTTGGGACTGGAGAGTTGGCACAATAGTTATGAGTACTCGCTGTTCTTACAGAGGACCTGGATTAGGGTCTCAGTATCCACTGTCTGTATGCATGTACTTGATACATATTCATACATGTAGATAGATTCAAAACTCAGACATAAAATTAATAAATTTAAAAACTTTTAAAAATGATCTTTCATGATATTTAAGTAAAATTTCCCTATATGGTATATAAAAACACCTATATGGTGTTCAGTTTCCTCCTCCTACTCTTCTGACAGCAGGAAGTTTCCTTAGGTACTTGGAAGCCATCTTTACTTCAACACTATGAGACTATCCAATTTAGTTTAAATTGAAATCTTCTCTTGACTCTCCTGGTTTGTATATTTTCTTTTGTATGTAGTGATAATTTCATGTAGTGATTGCAGGCAAGATGGGCTTTGAAGTCAGAATGCTTCAAATTCTAATTTGTGTTTACTGGCTGCAACCTTAGGAAAGTATTTCCATTTGCCTCAGTTTCTATACTTTTAAGGTATAGAAAGTAGAGATTCTTCAGAATTACTGGGAGGATTGAACATGATAATATAAAGCAAAACATGCAGTGAATATTAGCTGTTTATTGTTAAAAATCAGTGTTACAGATTAAAAGTACTATAGAAGTTTGAATTAATAAGTTAATACAGGTTTCATTACTAAGGAAGACTTCAGTATTGTAATTGCCCCTTTGGTTTGAATTTCCTTTAGTTGCTATTGGGAGATCTTGTTATGCCGAATTGCTGTTTAAGCAGCATTTGCTCCTGAACTGTATAAATATTCCCAACCAGTGTGTATAGCGTGGGTGTAGGTGTGCTACTTGGAGTTGTGTGTTCAGATTTTAAGTCTTGTTTTGAGACAGGGGCTCGTGGCGTGTGTAGCTCAGATTATCCTGGAACTCTCCTGTCTCAGCCTTCTAGTATCAGGGTCGTAAGTATGTGGCACCATGCTCACCTCTGAAAGCGTTTCACAGCTTCTAAATACAGCAGTTGAAATAGTGTTTGGACCGTTTTGGTATATGTCTCTCTGCAAATTTCTTCAATTTAATAATTTGAAGAGAAAACACTATTTGCAAGGTTTATACCAGTTCATTATTTAATAACCTGTAACACTTAACATTTCATTTTCATGGCATAATCTTGTAAGAAAGATAGCTTCTACCAAAGCCTTCCAGTCTATGTCATGGCGTCACAGAAGTTGAAAGGTGCTAGTGTAATGAGTGAAAACACGGCTTTTGGATTCTGACAAAACCGAATTAAGCTCTCACCTGTATCTACTGGTGTGAAACTCAGAACAAATCACTTAACCATATGAGTCATGTTCACATATGTAAGTAGGGGTGATTCTTCTGTTCTATAAGTGAAATGACGTAATGTACATAAAGTGCTTAGTGTTGGTGTCTAGAAGATGAGAATCAGTAAATGGCACCCTCTATTAGACTGCTTGTGAGGTCTGTCACTTTAGTTTCTGTTTTTGACAGGTGTTTCGGACAGCCCCTTGACATTCTTCATGTTGATATGCAAAGATCTTCAATTCCTCATCTTGTGCCGATAATAATTTATTTTATGGCAAACCTATGCATGCAGAGAACTGGAATACTATATTTTAATTTTATGTCATACAATTGATTATTCATAATATTTAGTTAGCAAATTACTGATAGAATGTGGTTATTGAAAGCAAGATTCTCCTTTGATTACCCTGTAAGTGTAGTAACGAGGAGCGGTGGGCTGCGTCCTGCCGCCCAGCTAGCTTAACCCCTGAAATAATCACACAGAAATTGTATTAATTAAATTACTGCCTGGCCATTAGCTCTAGCCTCTTATTGGCTAACTCTCACATCTTGATTCAACCCATTTCTAATAATCTGTGTAGAACCACGAGGTCGTGGCTTACCGGGAAAGATTCAGCATGTCTGACCTGGCATCTCCATGGTGGCTCTCTCTCTGACTCTGCTTTCTTCCTCCTACATGTAAGGGTGATAGTTATTATAATTTTTGCCACCTATTAGGAGAAGGTTTGTAGAAGCCAAATTTCTCGTGAGGATTTATCACACCTGGAGGAAAAAAAAAAAAGAAAAACTGAAATAAAAAGAGACAAGCACTGGAAAAAAAGTTTCTTTTTAATAACCTTATCTTTGTGTCTTTAAATAATTTTTTTTAGAAGCCAGGTGGTGGTGGCTCATGCATCTATTCCCAGCGCTCAGGAGGCAGAGGCTGGTGGATCTCTGTGAGTTCGAGGTCACCCTGACCTACAGAGCTACTTCCAGGACAGTCAAGCCTACACAGAGAATCCCCGTCTCGAAAAAAACAAAACAGCAAAAATGTTTAGATTAACTTTTTACGTGTGTGAGTGTTTTGCCTGCCTGTAGGTAGGTGCACTGCATGTGGGCCTCTTGCCCACAGAGGTCAGAAGAGGCTTTCAGATCTCCTGGAATTGGAATTAAGGGTGGTTATGGACCACTGTGTGGGTGCTGAGCCCTTTGCAAGAGCAACAGGTGCTCTTAGCTGCTGAGCCGTTGTCAAGCCTCCTCTTGTGCCTTCCTGTGAGTGTATTCATCCCTCCCGCTCTGCAGTGTGAGAGCGTAGCACCTCTCCGTGTCCTGCCTGGTTTCTCTGCTGCGCTGTTGTAGGCGGTGATAAATATGGAGTAGGTGTTCATTGCTTAGAAGATTTACAGGGCATGTGACTTCCGAGTTGAGGCTGCAAGTGGGCTCTTTTAAAAATAATTTCAGCTGATTACACTTATATAACAGTCTTTTAGTTTGGGGCAGTTGTTTCTGTTAAGAATGGTTCTTGATGGGGAGGTCTGTTTCAGAGGTTAGTGAAACTGAGCTTTGTTCCTACTGCTGTTCTGAAGTGGGTACGCTCTGTCCCTGTCATTTTGAGATCTTATGCTGTTTTTGATAGCACCTTTAATGAATACATGAGTGCATGCACGCATGCACTCACACCCAGCGTGCTTCTCTTTGTCCTTTAGGCAGGAGGACTAGGGATTTCTCTTTATCTTTTGTTGCAGGACCTAATAAAATCTAAAGATGTGTAAGGAACAGGAAACAGACTAGTATGAGTCAAGGAGGGCTTCATAGACAAGACGTAAGTTACTAGGCAGCATTCGAGGATAGGTAGAAAATGAAATAGAAGCAGGTTGCATGCTCATGAATTATAATACCTCCTCACTCACTTCTAGAGCAGACCGTCACTGTCCGCTTACACGGCTTCGTTAGCTAAATCTCTTAGTGTCATCTTTTTCTGCTTCCTTCTACTACTCCTCATCCTCCACCACATACCAGCCTCAGCTTCGGCTTATGCTGAACCTTTCCTGCTTCGCATACTGCCATGCCTAGTAGTTGTCTTGTTACCTTGCATGGGCTTCCAAGATCCCTAATGCAGATTCCTTAGAAAGTATCAGCTTGGTCTAACCTTGTCAGGTACCCACCAGAGTTTTGGTGGCTGCGTGGTAGAGTTGATGGAGTATCTCGAGTTTACAAGGCTGACTCAAGTGTCGAAGGAGGTCAGGTTCTCTAGGAAAAGAGTATGGCTAGAGAAATAATGATTAATGAATGACAGTGTCTATCCCTAATAGACGTTCATTAAATCTAAGTTGGACATAGGCGGAAATACTGAAGAACCAAGCCCATCACTGCTTCAGTTTCTCTCTCATTCATTGTGATTATTTTCAATGTTAAGTTGCCATTATGTGTAGTAGGCAGGTAGGTTTAAATTCTCCTAAGAGATAGGATGTCTTGTTATTAACAGATCTAACCCAGAATAATTTATGTCACCTGGATTAGTTACCTTTAAATTAACAGTTAAAAAATACAGACAACCAATGGGTTTTTTCAGGGACTATGCTTCATCACTTCTGGTTTCTCTCTAGCTAATGTTTCTGTCTACTACTTTTAAGAAAGAGTATTGGGCTGGGCGGTGGAGGTACATGCCTTTAATCCCAGCACTCGGGAAACAGAGGCAGGTGGATTTCTGACTTCAAGACCAGCCTGATCTACAGAGCTAGTTCCAGGACAGGCTCCAAAGCTACACAGAGAAACCATGTCTCAATATGATGTTTTCTAGCTCCATCCATTTGCCTGCAAATTTCAAGATGTCATTTTTTTCTGATCTGTAGTACTCCATTGTGTAAATATACATTTTTCTTATCCATTCTTCGGTCGAGGGATATTTAGGTTGTTTCCAGGTTCTGGCTATGACAAACAAAGCTGCTGTAAACACAGTTGAGCACATGTCCTTGTGGCACGATTGAGCATCTTTTGAATATATACCCAAAAGTGGTATTACTGGGTCTTGAGGACGGTTGTTTCCTAATTTTCTGAGAAATCGCCACACTGACATCCAAAGGGGCTGTGCCAGCTTGCACTCCCACCAGCAATGCAGGAGTGTTTCCTTTACTCCACAACCTCTCCAGCATAAGTTGTCATCAGTGTTTTTGATCTTGGCCATTCTTATAGGTGTAAGATGGAATCTCAGAGTTGTTTTGATCTGCATTTCTCTGATGAGTAAGAATGTCGAGCATTTCCTTAAGTGTCTTTTAGACATTTTAGATTCCTCTATTGAGAGTTCTCTGTTTAGGTCTGAACTCCATTTTTTTTTATTGAGTGAGGTAACCCAGACCTAGAAAGACAATTATCATATGTACTCACTCATAGTGATTTTTAAACATATAAAGCCAAGAAAACCAGCCTACAAATCACAATCTCAGAGAATCTAGACAACAATGAGGACCCTAAGAGAGACATACGTAGATCTAATCTACATGGGAACTAGAAAAATACACGATCTCCTGAGTAAATTGGGAGCATGGGGACCATGGGAGAGGATTGAAGGGGAGGGGAGAGGAAGGGAGGGGAGCAGAGGAAAATGTACAGCTACTTTTCTTACTACCCCGATCTCTATATAAGGCAAGTAAACTTGATTCTGCTCCAATACCAAAAAAAAAAAAAAAAGAAAGAAAGAAGAAGAAGCCTGTCTCCCCCCCCCCCCAAAAAAAAACAAAGAAGAGTAGCAGGGTTGGTAAAACCTTTGCTTAAAGGCTTTGTTAAGGGGTAGGTAAAAACATTTGGCAGTGCAGCTTTAGGGGCACAGATAAGTTAGCTCCCTGTGCTGTCCTTTTCTTAAGGCCTTCAGTTGGGCTTAGTTTTTCCCTTGGGTGAAGCCTCAGGGGAAGTGAAGAGAGAGCTACTTTACTCAGGAGTTAATGTGGTAATTGTAAAGACCAACTTAAGATGGGGGTCTGGTACTGTGAAGGATGCAGAGCCATGGGCACCGATTTGTCCTGATGATTAGTTTTAAAATGTGTTTTCTAGCCAGCAGAATTTAATATATTAGTGTTTGTAAACCTCTTAGAACTGGTAACCCAATTCAGAAATGGAGACATCATATAATACAGGGCATAGAGCTTCAACCCTGTGGGATTGAATCTAATCTCTAAACTTTATTTTCCCTTCACTGGTTCAGACCAGTGAAGTGGGTCTTAGGGAGTCCCTTGATTGTGAATTTATATAATTTAACAAGTTATAAAGAGGACTGTTTTTGTGTTATTTTTTCTATTTAGTTCGGTTGAAGTTAGTTTAACATCCCAGACCTGCCTAGGAAGACAGTTGAAAACCAAAGACATGCATCATAAACTGCCCATGGCGGAAATGTTCTGCAGAGTACAGAGAAAAAAAGTTATTTCAGTATTTCGTTTTCTCTATGTTGTCTTCATTTTTGAATAGCTCTTGTGCAGGCTCTAGCAAGTTGCTCTTCGTTATCTGTCCAGGTTATCCTGTTACCTGATTAGTGATCAGCTGTATCATTGCTGTAATTCAAACTGTTTGAACCGAACAACACTGTTAGGGCTGGTTCAGTTGTTCTAGTTTGGATATATTACCCTGTGTAAGTGGATTTCCTTCTGTTCTTCAGTTGTAACGAAAATTAATATATTCAATGTAAACTAAGCAAAAGGTACTTGAGAATCCACATTTGACTGTACCTGAATAATTTCTCAGAGCTTAGAAATAGATTTGGGAGGAGCTGGTCTTTACACCTGAACCTCCTTTGGCTTCCACATAATGTGGGGTAGCTCAGTGGTTAAAAGCTCTAACTGCACTTCCAGAGGACACAGGTTCAATTTCCAGTGCCCATGTGGCAGCTCACAGTTGTCTGTAACTGTGGTTCAGAGGATCTTGGCATCCTTAAAGAAATACATATGCAGGCAAAACAACCATGCACATACAATAAAATAAAAATCTTAAAACAAGAAAGACTAGCTGGGCGGTGGTGGCGCACACCTTTAATCTCAGCACTTGGGAGGCTGAGGCAGGTGGATCTCTTGTGAGTTCAAGGCTAGCCTGGTGTGTGAAGCGAGTTCCAGGACAGCCAAAAGCTGTTACACAGAGAAAACTCCAGTTCCAGGGGATCTGATACCCTCTTCTGATCTCTCTGGGTACCAGACAAACATGTGGTACACAGACATAAATGTGGACAAAATAGTCATACCCTTAAAATAAGTAAATGAAGAAAATTTTTAGAATAAAATATTTTAATAAGCTTTTTATTTTGGAATAAAAATATTTTACAGAAAAATTGCAAGGATAATGCAGAGAGTTCCTGTGTACTCTTCTACTAGTTTTCCTTAGTGCTGACTTTCTCAATAATCACCATGGTAAATTTATTGTCATCAAGATATTAATACTGTTATATAAATGTTAACTTTAGTACAGTATTTAAATTTTACCAGCTTTTCCACTTTTTCTGGCCTAGGGTCAATCTAGTATGCTACACTGTATTTAATTAAGGCTTTCTTGAGCTCTGTGGTTTCCGATATTGTACTGTTTAGCAAGAGACTCATGTATTATTTATGATTATGCATTTCTGATTGTCTTTTCATAGACGAAGGTTCTTCCTTCATTCTCCTTTAAAAAATTTTTTTTGAGACATTTATGTAGCCAGGGTGGCCTTGAACTTGTGATCCTCCTGTTGCTGCTTCCCAGTGGTGATGTGTGGAATCCATTTGATTCTAGGAGTTGGTTTGGAAAGGAAGTTCTAGGAGACATGATATTTGAGATGGTCTTTGAAGGAGATACAGGAACTCCTTTTGATGTGGTTTGTGGTGCTGCAGATGGAGCCCATACTAGGGATTATTCTACCATTGAAGTGCCCACCAGCTCTAAAAGTGCGCAAAGGCACCAGATATGAGTGAGCAGGCAGATTGATTTGACTTGACGATTGGTGTAGAGTAGGATGCAGGAGAGATGATCTTCCTGTCTGCCATCCAGGTGCTGGGATCACAGCAGTGTACCACCACAGCTCGCTTTAATTGAAACATTTTAAGGTTTATTTTTTTAAATTATGAGTGTGCACACATGCATGCTTAATGCAGGTGTTAAAGGCAGTTGTGACGCCCGACATGGGTAGTGAAAGCCAAACTCTGACCTGCAAGAGCAGCAAGTGTTCCTTGACCCTGGACCATCTCTCCAGCCGATATTTGAAACATTAAAAATATTTAAAATTTATAATTGTGTTGAGGTGAGTGACAGGGAGAATTTGAATGCAGGTGTTTGTAGTGCACCTGTGGAAGTCAGAGGTCTCTTTCCATCTGGGTGCCAGGGATCCAACTCGGGTCCTCAGCATTACCTGCTGAGCCATCTTGCCAATCCTTCATTGAAATTTTTAGTAGCTATTTTAAGCTCTGTTTTATTGTACACACAAATGCATATGTTTCTCAGGGTCTAGAGACTTTGCATTGTTCTTACTACTAACTTTTTTTCTGGAGGTGCCACCACAATTAATATTGTCACAAAAGATCAAACAGATGTAGTAAATTTGTATATGAAACCAAGACTTCTTTGAACTTTGCAAGTGTTTATATGGTAAAAGAAATTGAAATCGAAGACTTTGATTTTGTAGGCCTTTACTCATTTTGTAATGTTTTAATGTCAATGACTCTTTATAGAGTATGGTATGTACATTTGGTTAAGTAAGAATGGAGAAGTGCTCTTTGCTGCCATCATTATTTGAGGTTTTGACATAGGATACGATTTTAACATTTTAAAATAAAGGGGTTTAATAAATGAGTTTAGCATTGCTATTAGCCTTGGAGAACATTTTCAACTATAAGGAAGAATTATTTTATGAATTAAAATGAGATCTTTGGACTGCTGATACATTACAGTTTGTGGGATTTCTATTTCCTTTACTCCCAAATAAAAAATAGTTTTAAGTCATGGTGTATATAAATACCATATAATTTAGCACCAAAATGGGTTTTTGTTGCCTTGCTTTCAAAGAAGAAAAAGGAAACTTACTCACCATGGCAGAATTAGAACTCTGAAGCCATCAGCATAATCTGGCTCCTTGCTCACAAGTGACTGCTTCCCAAACATTCTTATGTTCAGTAGAGGTGAGGAACCAAGGCACAGTCTACACTTACTCGGCAGTCACCAGCAGTGGTCGTGTTGTACATAGTTGTGCAAAATGTTAAGTGATGACATTTTGGTAATGTTTGGAGAGCTGAGTGAGCTTTTTTTTTTTTTTCCTCAAGACAGGGTTTCTC
>NW_004949123.1:1275775-1308391 GCF_000317375.1 Microtus ochrogaster | reverse complement strand
GTCTCGAACTCACAGAGATCCGCCTGCCTCTGCCTCCCAAGTCCTGGGATTAAAGGCGTGTGCCATCACCGCCCGGCTGAGGTATTTTTTTTTTTTAAACTCAAATCCCTAGTCGACCAGTGTCTTCCTTCAGTGATTTATGGGTATAAGTTAATTGACCTTTCTATTTTTAAAAAATCTGCTTTATTCCCTGTGTGTGTGTCTGTAAGTATCCCAGGCTGGCCTTGGATTTCCTGTGTCACTGAAGATGACCTTGGACTCCTGATCCTTGACCTCCCAAGCGCTGGGTTTATAAATGTGTGCTGCCATCCAGTTTATACAATACCAGGGGTTAAACTCAGGGCTTTGCCTGATAGGCAAGCACTGTACCGACTGAACTACATCCCCAGTCCCTTTTATTTTTATTTATTGATTGGCTTTATTTGACTTACAGTGCTGGTGATCAAAAGCCTAAGACCTTGCTTGGCTAGACAAGTGCTTTACCCTCTGAGCTTTGAGTAGTATTCTGTTTTATGGTTTTTGTAGGATCATATCCATGTTCTTGGTAAAAGATGTGAAACTCAATAAACCATATACTGTCTTGTTAGGAATATACTAATTAGGGTAGTATGTGTGTATGTGTGTACACATGCGTGGTAGAATTTGGGGATACCTGCCTACCCCAAAATTGGCAGTGGCCGATGTCTGTACATATGTCTGTACACATTTGTCCTTCAAGTCTGGCTCATTGCACTCAACATGATGCTCTCTAGTCCCACTTGTTTTCTGGATGATGATGTCATTTCACATTCTTTATGGCTGAGAATAAAACACCATTGTGTATCTATGCACAATTTGTACAGTTTTCTTCATCCATTCACCTTTTGATGGGATTTAGGCTGTTTCCACACGCTGGTTCCTGTGGCTAGCACAGCAGTAAACATGGAGTGCAAGTACCTCTGGCGTGCTGGTTTACATTTCTTTGGTTACACACGCAGGCGTGCTGGGGCTGGATCATGGCAGTTCTATTTTCAGCTGTTTGAGAAATGCCACACTCATTTACATGGTAGTTACACTAGTTTACATCTCACCAGCATCATCTAAGGGCTTCTCTTCCCCACATCCTTACCAGCATTTTTTGTTGTTTTCTTCATGATAGCCATTCTGACTGGAGTGGGCTGTGAATCTCAATGTAATATCAATTTGCATGTTCCTAATGGCTAGGGAGACATCTTTCATATACTGTACTTATTAGCTATTTGTATTTCTTCTTTTGAGAACTGTTTGTCCAACTCATTTTCATGTTCATTGATCAGTTTTAGGGCATTTAGTTTTGTGAGTTCTTTATAGGTTGTACATATGAATATTCTGTTAGGTGTCCAGGGGCAAACATTCTCCCATTTTTCACTTTTACAGCCCTGGGCTATTGTCGTCCTTCCAAGTCCTTTATGCCTGGGTGCTGAAGGTTTGTCCTTATGCTATTGATAGCAGTTTGGAGTTCAGGTCTTTGCTTAAGGCTCTGGTCCATTTCCAAACTGGTTTTTACACAGGGGAGACTAGGACCGAGCTGCAGTTTTTACTTGTGGATATCCAGTTTTCTAAGCACCATTTGTTGGAAAGGCTTTTTCCAATGTGTGGTTTTAAAACTTTGGTGAAAAATTGGATGACCATTAATGTTTTATAAAGTTGTTTCTCATAATATCCTTTAAGTCTTTTTGATGATGGCTAACTTTTTCAAAAAAAAAAAAAAAGACCAGTGATCTCTGCCTTAATTGCAAATTTACTGCCCTGTTTTATTTGTTCATCCACTGGACAGATACTTGTGAGTGTTGACTGCTTACACCCTCAAGAGTTAGAATTGCAGTGGCTGGACAGATTTGTAGCCAATTATTCCATTGGAACACAAGAGTGGGTGCAGAAGGATCCAGGAGAGCAGGGTGGAGGGAAGTGTGGCAAGCACTGAGCCCAAATTTATCGTCATTTTCGTCATAGGATGAGAGTTGAAAGCATAGTCAGGAGTGGGGGTGTGGGGCCGAGTCAAGAGAGCAGAGGAGTGGAAATCTCCCTGTTAACTGCCCACATTGAAAGTCCGTCCATTGCGAGTAGCAGTTACAGAAGTGATTGGGCAACCACTGAATATCATAGACACTAAGTCATTCATCCCAAAACTAATTGCTCAGTGTCTCCTCTGCCCTAGATTGTGCGCTGGGTTTGGAGGAGTGGGCCACAGAAAGAAGGCACTGTTTGTACTTCTAAGGATTTTACTCTTGAGTTTAGGGCTGGTAGAGTTCTAAACAGGCACAAACTCAATTACTTAAAAAAAAAAATTGGCCAAGTACTTGTGTTACAGTGTCCTGTGGGGCCAGGGTAATCCTGGTTAGATAAACAAGCATGGAAACATTTCAGGTTATTCTGAAAAGGGTTTCAGAATTGTACTAATCAAAACCAAGAAAATCAATGAACAACTCATGCCAAGGCAGACTAGGAGCAGGGAAGATGCTTAGAGCCGTGCAGCCAGCCAGAGGAAATGCCGTGAGGGGTGAGAGGAACAGCCAGAGTTAATTCAGACACTAGGACTGATACTCACAGGAGGAACCATTTCCAGCCACCCTGGAAGTCATTGCTGTGCCTGGCAGAACTCAGCAAAGGCCTCAGCAAGGACTGAAGATGGCCTTCAGTAGGCCTTTGGGGAGGCTTGGGTGCTTAGAGGCCTGAGGTAAAAAGCTCTGTTCATACTTTAGACCAAGGAGTGTTGTAGCTTCACAAGGAAACCCTTCCCTCTGACGTCTCCCACCAGACCAGATTCCAGAACTGAGTTGCACGTGACGCCTCCCTGTCCAGCAGTTCCAGGCATGCAGGAGGCATTTGTTAAATAGAAATGAAGAACAGTTTTTTTGTGTGTTTGCAGAGACATTTTTCCTTCGTAACTCTTCTAACCTTTTGTTTACTTATTTTTCAGTTTTATGACATTAAGAAAAGATGTATCTTTATGTGTTTTGCCTGCATGTATATAGGTATACCACATTCATACAACGCTTGAAGGCCAAAAGAGGGTATCAGGTCCTCTTGGACTGGAGGTATGGACAGTTGTGAGCCATCATGTGGGTGCTGCTAATTGAACCTGGGTTCTCTGAAAGAACAGCCTATGCTCTTAACCTTTGAGTCATCTGTCCAATCAGTTTTTATTGTACCCTCGTCCGTCCGTCCTTCCTTCCTTCCTTCCTTCCTTCCTTCCTTCCTTCCTTCCTTCCTTTATTTGCGTGTATCCTTAATTTGCTTATTTGTTTGTGTGTGCGTGCGTGTCTGTGTGGAAGTTCGAGGACAAATTGAGGGAGTTGTTCTCCCCTTCCATCACACGGGTCTTGGAACTTGAACTCCGGTTCAGCTTGGTGTTAGTGCTTTTGCTCACTGATCTATCTCTCCAGCCCTCTTCTGAAAAAGATTATTTTTTTATGTATCTGTGTGTCTTTGAGTGTGTGTGTGTGTGTGTGTGTGTGTGTGTACACGTGTACACCACATGTATGTAGGTACCAGTGGAGGTCAGAAGAGGATATCCCTTGGAGCTAGAGTTCCAGATGATTGTGATCATCCACCCAGTCAGTATAGGTGTTGGGAACCAAACCTGGGTCCTTAACAAGGGCGGCAAGTGCTCACTCATAACCAATGAGCAATCTCAAGCCCCCTCTTCTAACCATTGGATGAGTTAAGCAGTTCCAATATCGAGCCCCCGAAGTAGGAGGATCATGAATTGAAGTCTGAGACCCTGTCTCCACCCCCACCCTCACCCCCCAAAAAAAGAAAGAGAAAGGAAGCAGCAACTGGATTTTGTAATAAGTATAATGTGTTGAAAAGCATTTTGTGTGAAATATTCTTAATGTTGATCTAAATTTTTTTTAAATATTTATTTATTATGTATACAATATTCTTTCTGCGTGTATGTCTGAAGGCCAGAAGAGGGCATCAGACCTCATTACAGATGGTTGTGAGCCACCATGTGGTTGCTGGGAATTGAACTCAGGACCTTTGGAAGAGCAGGCAATGCTCTTAACCACTGAACCATCTCTCCAGCCCCTTGATCTAAATTTTTACTGTTGTTAAAAAAAAAATCATGAGGTCGGGGTGGGGAGTGGAGGGTGGCCTGAGATTACTGAGTCTGTAAGAGCCTTCTTCTTACACAGACCACAGTCTGGTTCTTAGCACCCCAGTCAGGAGGTTCAGCCACCAATAACCACAGCTTGAAGGGCCTTAAGTCCTCTTCTGGTCTCAAGGTCCCTGTGTGCACGTACATATAACATACCCCACACAGACATACACTCACATGCATAAATCTTAAACAGTGAGTCATGAAGCCGACAAGATGGTGCTTGTTGCCCACCTGTGATCTGAGTTTGGTTCCCAGGACCCACATGGTAGAAGGAGAGAATCCATGAAAACACTGTCCCTGTTGGAAGTAGCATGGTTTGTGCTCTTCTCATCTCTGGTAGTAGCAATTCATCATTTGCCTCCCATCTTCCCTCCCTTCTCTGTGCTCTCCCAACCCTCAGCCCACACCCCCATTGCGTCCGTACAGCAGTGTAAACGCGAGTACTCTGCCAGATGAACATGGAAGTTGGCATGTCCAGTGACTCTGCTCCCTCACACAGGTGCTTCCCGCAGGCCTGGTGATAGACTAATACCTGTAATATGGTAGTTGTTTTAAATTGTTGAGTTGTTAGGATGGCGTGCATTTGTGGTTTTGATTTGAGTCTTGTATAGAATAAGAGATCAGTTAGCTTTGGTTGTAACTGTAGTCCATCTAGGCCAAAGCTCTTCATTCTTTATAGATAAGGAGGCAGACTTTGTAGTCAGGTAACTTACCCGAGGTCACATAGCTGCACACTTGGCACAGTAGCACTGAAATTTACTGTCCCGTTGAGTTTATTACTATATGGTGGCACCAGCTAGGAAATTAAGATAGAAAGTAGCAGAATTTATTTTTTGCTCATGTATATATCAATAGAAGTCTAAGGAGAGAGTCTTGGTCCGGCACTGCTAGAAGGTTGTTCACGAGTGGTGTCAGTCTGGGGCCCAGCTGCCCAGACTATGCTCTAGTTATAACGTGGAGTTGCTAGGAATTTCAAGATTTCTTTATAGAAACAAGTGTTTAAAAGAAAAAGGTGTCTCTGGTACCACTGGAAAGCCTCTGCAATGGCTTAGACCTGTGGGGACACTTGGAGGAAAAGTTCTGAGACCAAGATGGGTGAAGCGTGCGAGAGGGGATGGCAGCCAGGACCGCAGACAAACCCAAGGAAGAGAGTCTTTGTTCCTCAGGGTGGGGTGGAGAGAGTGACGCTTACATTGCTGTAGTTTGCTAGAGCTGTTAGCTTGCATGTTTGTTTGTTTTTTAGATAAGTGTGAATCCATATCCATTTAGAGTTTTATTACTTTGAGACAACTGTTGAATACAACTGCCCTTTCTGTTAGGAATTTGCACCAACATCAATATCAAAGTAGTTTTTAGAAAGTAAAGTCCTTTGAGGCCCTGACATCACTTGGTAATATTCTCAGCAGCAAGGGCAGTTTTACAAACAGTGGCTGGCTAACGGTCACTGAGCAGTACTGTGGACCAGGCACTGCCCAGAGCATTTTCTGTTGACTGTTCTTCCATCCTGTTTTATGGCATGTGAGCAGAACAGAACACAGGACATTTAGGACCTTCTTTGTTGGACTGGCCTTAGTTAGATGAAAGAAAGAGGGACTATATGGAGTGACCCTCCCAACTCTCTCCCTTAGACTCTCCCCTCCATGGTTCCCATTCTTATTGTCTGTAGGGTCATCTTCAGTTTCCCCTACTCCACGCCGTAGTTTTTTCTCTGCCGTAGTCTATAGCAAGTCAGTATTCCTTTAAACTTACTATTTTTGAAGTAATATAGGATAAAATATAGGTAAAATTAGAAGTCCAAACGTCATATGTAGTTGGCAAGGGAAGTACAGTGTGTGGAACATGGTGGGCAAAACCGCAGAGGGACATGCTGTGGAAGAGAGCTTGCCGCCTGGTGATGTACCTCAGGTGTACCGCCTGGTGATGGACCCCAGGTGTACCGCCTGGTGATGGACCCCAGGTGTACCGCCTGGTGATGGACCTCAGGTGTACCTCAGGTGTACCTCAGGTGTACCTCAGGTGAAGCTGGAGGCCAGAGTCAGAGGAGGAGCTGGAGAACTGGGAGAGTCACTGGCTGGTGATTTGTGCAGTGGTGCTGTTTGGAATGGTGAAGACGCGGGAGCTTTGAGAAATATAATAGACACAGTATTAGGCTCAGATACGTGAAGAGTAAGAGATATTTAAATAATTTGAGAATTACTTAAGGAGAGAGAAAATTATTTTACACCTTGGTAAGCTACTGTGTTGACTGATTTTATGCTTACTTGTTACAAGCTTGGAAAGAGGAGTTTCAATTAAGAAAATGCCTCCATAAGATCCAGCTGTAGGTATGCCAGTAGGATTTATTTATTTATTTATTTAATTTTTTTAAGACAGGGATTCTATGTGTAGCCTTGACTGTCCTGGGACTTGATCTGTAGATATGGCCTTGAACCTCGAACTCATAGAGATTCACTTGCCTCTGCCTCCTTAGTGTATGCCCCCACTGCCCAACAGGACATTTTCTTAATTAGTGATCATGGGGGAGGGCTCAGCCCATTGTGTGTGGTGCCTTCCCTGAGCTGGAGGTCCTGGCTTCTATAAAAAAGCAGACTGAGCAAGTCATGAGGAGCACGCCAGTAAGCAGAACCCCTCCATGCTTTTGTCTGCATCAGCTCCTGCCTTCGGTTTCCTGCCCTGACTTCCCTCAGTGATGGCGTGTGCTCTGAGATTTGTAAGATGAAATAAACTCGCTTCTTCCCAAGTTGCTTTGGGTCCTGATGTTTTATCACAGCAATAGAAACCCCCTAAGTAAGACGTCTAGAATAGTGAGTGGATTCCAAGTGACTCAGATTTCAGAGTGTATTTGGAAGATGGACAAAATGGTGGAATTTTGCATGAGTCTACAAGCTGAATGGGCTAAGTAGGCCTTGTGATACAAAATGTGATTCACTCTTTGTGTATAGCAAATGCCCAGTAACATACACTGAAAACAAATCCTGTGGGCAATAAGAGTTGCCTTCATTTATGAGACGGACTGAACGCTTAATAAAAGCTAGGGAAGAAATACACAGAGTAATAATAAAAGGAAGGGCAAGCACACATTTTTTTTTTCCTTCTTTCTGCAACCCAGGGAATGAACAGGGCCTTGTACATGCCAGGCAGGTGTCCTTCCACTGAGTTGTATTTCCAGCTCCCAAAATGACATTCTCTAGGGAACCTTTGAGAAATAAATGTAGGACAGCATAGAGGGAGGCAGGTGTGTGTGTGTGTGTGTGTGTGTGTGTGTGTGTGTGTGTGTGAGAGAGAGAGAGGGGGGGGGAGATCCTCTTTCATAGAGTAGAACCTAGTGAGATGGGTAAATATTAGTGGTGTTATTAACAGATTCATTTATAATCCCTTTCAAAATAATCTGACATGAGCATAGGTATACCATTTTCAGTATTGAAAGGAGAGCATTTAGTACCTCATTACACAAAAGCTCACATGGTCTGGAATTCTGAATTTAACGATTTAAAAAACATGTAGCATGTATTTCTGATTTTTCCCTAGAACTGAAAAGTTTTTCTAGGTATGCATAGTGAAATTTGTATTTTGACAGTGTCATAAGACACTGTGCTACTTGAATATTGTAGTAATAACAGTAATAACATTTTTTGAAGATTTATTCATTTTTTTATGTACATTAAGGTTTTGCCTGTATGTATGTCTATATGAAGGTGCCAGATCCCCTGAACTGGAGTTACATATAGTTGTGAGCTGCCATGTGGGTGCTGGGAATTGAATGTGTGTCATTTGGAAGAGCAGTTTCTTAACCACTAAACCATCTCTCTGCCCCATACAAAAACTTCTTGATTCTGCAAGAGTGTAGTTATTTTTGGTTTTTATCTTCAAATGCTATTTTAACTTAAATTTTTTGTTGATAAAATGAAGAAATATTTAGTGCATTATCATGCACATTAAATGTACATTTGTGCTGGGCATAGTGGTGCAGGCCTTTAATCCTAGCACTCAGGAAGGAGAGGCAATTGGATCCCTGTGAGTTCAAGTCCAGCCTGATCTCCAAATTGAGTTCCAGGACAGGCTGTTATAGAGAGAAACCCTGTGTTGAAAAACCAGAAGGAAAAAAAAAAGCACATTTGTTCAATATTTATTTGATTAATTATTTGACTAATTGCTATCGGGCCCAGTTGGGGCCCCTGGGAACACAGGGAAGAACAGTCTGGCAGAGCTTTTGTTTTAGTGGGGAGATGAGAAAAGTAAGTCTGCTGTGAAAATCCATGCTGTGAAGGAGTATACAGTGTGGGGAGGAGGTCTTCGGGTGATTTCGTCAGGAATTGTTCAGAGGGAGCAGAAATGTGAGTGAAGAAGAAAATCTTGCAAAAATTATTTCAATCAGATGGAACAGCAGATGTGCAAACCGTGAGTCAGATCTAGCCTGGTGAGAACCAGTTTTGCGTGTTAGAGGAAACCCGAAGAAGCTGGCCTGACAAGAGCGTTGAGGACAGAGTGGAGAAATGAGGGTGAGGAGATCGGCAGGGAGCAGAGTATATTGGACCTTATTGCCCACACGTTGTAATTTGAGTGTAAATAGAGGCCACGAGACAACTCTAGTCAGTGTTGCGACATAATCCAGACAGGAGTGCTGTATGCTTGTGATTCCAGCCCTTGGGCTATTGGGTGGCAGAAAGAAGAGGATCCTTATAAGTACAAGGCTACCTTGCTATACATAGAATTCTCAGACTTCCAGGGCTACATAGCTAGACCCTATCTTTTTTGTTGTTTGTTTTCATTTTTGTAGACAGGATTTCTCTGTCCTGGAACTCCCTTTGTAGTCCAGGCTGGCCTCCAACTCACAAGATACACCTGCCTCTACCTCCCAAACGCTGGGTTTAAAGGCTTATGCCACCACTGCCCAACTGCTAGACCTATCTTAAAAATTAAAAAAAAAAATTGACAAAAGCTTTGCTAGGAATTAGGTAGGCTGTGGTTTCCAGTGTATTTTTAACACTAAATTTTTTATGGTGGTAGTGGTGCACACCTTTAATCTGAGCACTCGGGAGGTAGAAGCAGGCAGAGTTCAAGGCTAGCCTCACAGAGTTCAAGGCTAGCCTGGTCCACAGAGTTCCAGGACAGCCAGGACTATTACACAGAGAAACCCTATCTTGAAAAACTACACATACAAAACAAAACAAAAACACACAAAATTTTAGTAATATTTAACATGTATTAACACTGTTCCTTCTATGTCACTTACCAGTTTTGACCTTAGCATGTTAGTTAAATGTTAGTGCCTTTTACTGAGATGAAAAGACTAAAGGAAGAACAGGCTTGCTTGAGGTGGAAGTGGGGAATGAGTAACTCGGTCAGTATTGGGCATTAAGTTTGAGATGCTTACGGGACATCTACTGTGATATATCCGGTAGGTAATGACTTTGAAGCCGCGTTTGGAAAGTAAGATTGAAGGTCTTTGGGAATCTAGCACATGCCAGCTTTGAAGCTAAACTAAGTGGAAATGTCTATTTTGCCACCAGATATAACTGTGGACAATTTCCCCGCCCTTCCTGCTTCATTTATCTCATTATAAAATGAGGGTAATAGTGTCTACCTTACAGAGGGGTGAGGATTGAATGAGTTAATGGTAGCAAAGTACATAGAACATCCTGATACATTTACTCTTTGGGGGTTTATTTTATTCATGAATAGTGCTTAAACCACCAAATTAGGAAAGTTAGAGCATTAGTATAGATAAAGAAAAAGACAAGGATTAACGTGGAAAAAGCAGATTTGAAAGGCAGAATAAGGACTAGAAATGACCACTCAGCTTGTCAAAGGTGCCAGTGGCTTGGAGACCTTGAGAAATGGTTTCAGTAGTGATGGGGATGAATTGGAGGTATTTAATTGGAAGTGTGGACGACACACTAGGGAAATTTTGCTACAAAGAAACATAAAGAGGGGCAACTCAGTAGGTAGAGTTGCTTGCTTTGCAGTCCTGGGCCCCTCAGTGGAGGGAGAGAACTCACTCCTGCAGGCTGCTTGTTGCCCTCCACATATGTTCTGTGTGTGTTGCTCCCTCTCCACCCCCATAATGAGTAGATCTTTCAGAGGCACAGGGAAAGTGAAGGAGTAGCTAGAGGAAAATGAGTGTGTGGGGTGTCAAAGATTGATGGGGCGGTGTGTATAACGGCAGTTCAACAGTTTATATGCTGAGGCTGACATAGTAAGGAGAGAGCAGTGATACTGGACGTCTCAGCAGCCACGGGTGAGGTGAAGCGAAGGCGATAAATACATAAGCACAGCAGTGAGGACGTCGAAGAGACAGCTCATCTGTCGATGGAGCTAGAGAATGTTAGTGGAGCTAGAGGTAGATTAGTAGATTGGTTGTAGGAAAATGAGTTAATGTTCTCTGATGGCCTTTGTCTAAAACGGATGGTCAGGGTTGTCAGAATTAGCATTTGATGTTGGAGAGATGTGGTAGCGTTTTAAGAGCATTTTGGAAGATGGAAGAATTATTGACTAGAGAAGATCTAGCAGGCAGATGTCAAGGTTTGGAAGTTTACTTGACCTTTGATCTTTAGCTTAAGTGATTCCAGTTAGCTAAGGAGGGCGGTACAATCCTTCCCGGAAGAGGAGCTAGCTGTATCACGAACAGTAGAGGCAATACAGGTTCAGCTGTTTGGAACCTTTCTAGCCCTGTGACTGGAAGGATCACTTCTGGAACATTCCTCAGGTCCATTGGCCAGTCATAGAATTAATAACTATGAATAGGCCATAAGCCACAAATTCACAATTGCTCTTTTGCCTGTGTTCATTGAGTATTTCATACTTTATGATGCTGCTAAAAAGATATGTGTTGCTATCTTTGAGTAATGTCTGTTTTGCAGAAATGATACCAATGTAAAGAAAGCGAAGTGCTCTCACTGAGGAACTCAGTTATCCTGATAAACATGAAAGCTCACAAAATTTCACAGGACCTGTATTTTCCATTAACCTAGACTTACCAGTCATATTATTCCATACCTTTGTTTGAGTACAAAGAAATTAAAAATCTATTTTTCTTTTTCAGGTGCTGGAGAATCTGGTAAAAGTACCATTGTGAAACAGATGAAGTAAGTTCACATAGGGCCTGCAAGACTGAATTTACCCTCTTCATAGAAAGTTCATAATGTTTTCATTTTCCATTCATGGTATTGACTTGCGGTTTTCTTCCTTTTGAAGAATCATTCATGAGGATGGCTATTCAGAGGACGAATGTAAACAGTACAAAGTAGTTGTCTACAGCAATACTATTCAGTCCATCATTGCGATCATAAGAGCCATGGGACGGTTAAAGATTGATTTTGGGGAAGCTGCCAGAGCAGTAAGTATTTCTCATTTCCTCTTCAGTTGCTGCTCTTCTGTAGATGCAGTTAAGCCAAATTTGTGTCATGTTTTAGGGAACAAGAAGAAGATAAGATGGTGCGAATACTGTGTGCTTGTTTTTGATGTGCTGACTGTCTGACTCAATAGATAGTAAATTACCGCTGCAAGCAGAGCCTGGGAGTGGGATTCTGTCGATAGAGTGTAGGTCTCGGTGGGCTCTACTCAGTCGCTTCTGTCACAGTACCACGGACCTTTATTTTATCGTAGTTGATGATAGTAACTATAGACTCTAGAAGACAGATTATGTATTTGTCCCTGCTTTCAAAACTATAGGGGTCAAGGGTAAATTCTGTAAGACCATAAACACAAGCTCTCCAATTTTAAAAGTGATTTCAGGTATTCAAAAAAATGTTTTGTCACTATCTTACATTGAACTCTGGGTTATTACTTACTCAAATATAATTCTTTATTGCTTTACACACATTGGAATTTAAGTCAGTTAATGATAATAATAATATATTTAGTAGACTTTGAAGGCAGTTTGTGAAGTAGGGTGTTTGATGCCAGTGGAGAAAGGGCCAAAATGAAGACAGGAGACCTTTTATATTGTCACCAGCTCAGTCTCAGGAGAGTGCTAGAGAATACAGGGTGCATCAGAGGATGTCAGCTGTGTTCAATGACACAGTACTCAAGTGCCATGGGAAAATAAGTGGAGGAGACTTGGGGGCTTTGCCTGGAAAGACAAAACTGTATGGTTCGAGTAGCTTAGGGACTCTTACCAGCTGCTCAGTTTATCAAGTGCAAGTTAATGTTTGGTCAGTGGGAAGTTGAAGGGGAACATATTAAAAGGGCCATTGTGGCTTCAATGTGTTGTTGAGTAGATATATCTTTGGGGTGAAATAAGGGAACAGGACCTAGATTAAGTGTCAATGGCGAAAAAGGAGGGGAAGGAAAATGTGAGTGACTTTCCTTGTCATATGACATAGTTTAGGGCCTCTTCTTCCCTCCTGGGCATTGTCCTAAGGGCCTGCAGTGCTCGGTGAGTAAGTGAACAGCATTCAGCCCAGAGGCTGCTTTCTGCCCCCTTTTCTTTTTCTTTGAATTTTATTTAAATTATGTGTCTATGTGTGTTTAGATATGGATATGTCCCTATGTGTGTGGATCCCCTTGGAGGCCAGAGGGGTTTGGTTTTCTGGAGCTGGAATTGCAGGCACTTGGAAGCTACTTATGTGAGTGCTGAGACTTAACTCCAGTTCTCTGCAAGAGCCATGCATGCTCTTGACTACTACGCCTGCATTTTTGGTTCCTAGAGACAGTGTCTTACACACTAGTTCAGGCTAGATTTAAATTCACAGCGGTCTTTCTGTGCAGGCTAGTTTTCTGTTCTTAGGGAAATTGGAGAGTTCAAGTAAAGTTTTTATTCCTATCTTAGCCCTTTCCAGTCTTCATCTCTTGTTGACTTCTCTTCTTTGCACTGGACTCTTTCGTGTTCTTTTCTCTCCTTCATGTTATCCAGCTACTTCTCTCTAGTACTTGTTGTATTCTGTAGCTGACAGAACTGTGTTTATTGATTTTTCTTGTCTCTCTTGGCTTTTCTTCTGGTATTCCTCTTGGTTTCTGGGGCGGCTCCTTTAGCTCGTACTTCTTTCCATCACTTGTTCACCTCTGTTTCTCTTGACCGTTCCTCTCCCTTTCATTTACTTCCTTCATCAGATGTCATCAGGGCCTGGGGAGAGAGCTCAGTCAGTAAAATCCTTGCTCTCTGTGACGACCTCAGTTTGATCCCCAGAACTCACAAAAAGCAGGTGTTGTTGGTGTGAACTTAAAACCCTAGTGCCGCCGGGCGGTGGTGGCGCACGCCTCTAATCGCAGCACTCGGGAGGCAGAGGCAGGCGGATCTCTGTGAGTTCGAGACCAGCCTGGTCTACAGAGCTAGTTCCAGGACAGGCTCCAAAGCCACAGAGAAACCCTGTCTAGAAAAAAACCAAAAAAAAAGTAAAAAAGCAAAAAACAAAAAAAAAAAAACCCTAGTGCTGGGGAGACTGAGATAGGAGGATCCTGGGGGCTCTCTGGCCAGCCAGCCTAGCCGAATCAGTGAGCCACAGGCCAAAGAGAGACGGTGCCTCAAACAAACAAACAAGGCTCCTTAGCAACAGTACTGAGGTTGTCCTTTGCTCCACACACATGCTTGTGTTCACACACAGACACAGCTGATATCAGTAATACTCCTGTGTCGCCAGGTAGACCTGACTTTCATAGTCCCTCCCAGGACTCCTGAGCCATCTGTCTTTACAGCGACCGCTCAGCCTAATCCAAAGTCCTTTTAAAATAAGCTTTTAAAGTTTTAATCTTTCGTAGTTTCTCTTTTTCTCTCATAGCTAAGGCTTTATATTTATCTTTTTTATTCCTCTAGTTTTTAATGGTTGTTAAGAGAGTGAAAAGAATAGAGCCAAGTATGGTACAGTTCTCTTTCGTATCTGTTTAAGGTTTGCTGTCAGGAGAGGCACTTTATAAGCCTACAGAGAAGGCTTTATTTTCAGGAAGCTGGAGCGGGCTGGTGAGCAATTAAGTAGAAAGGGGAAAATGTTCCTTAAGGACATTCTTAGAGGCCAGGCAGTGGTGGCACACACTTTTATTCCCAGCTCTCGGGAGGCAGAAACAGGCAGATCTGTGAGTTCGAGGCCAGCCTGATCTACAAGAGCTAGTTCCAGGACAGGCTCCAAAGCTACAGAGAAACCCTGTCTCAAACAAACAAACAAACAAACAAACAAACAAACAAACAAACTAAAAAGAACATTCTCAGAACAGAACAGTACCAGTATATAGTATTTTGAAGTTTCTAAAATTGGAATAACATGGTATTAAAAAAATACATGTGCTTAATTATTTGTATGCCTGCTTGAGTATAGCTCAAATTTCAGGACTTGTGTAGTTTTCAGATGTTACATAAAGTAGTATACCATATGTGGAAAAAATCTTACTTGTTATTTAGAATGTTTGACAGTTTGTATAATGCTTAAACATTTCTTAATCATTTGCTCTTTTATTTATCATCATCATCATTATTATTTTGAAAGAGAGAAGAGGGGTTGAGAAGATGATTGAGTGGCTAAGAGTGCTTGTTGTGTAAGCATAAGGAACTCCTAGTACCATTGTTGCAGGGAATCACGCATGGTCCTCCTTGTTTGCTGCCCCTGTACTAGGTGCAGAGACAGGCAGATCCAGGAAGCTTTTTGGCTGGCCAGTCTAGCTAAATGACGAACTTGAGGTTCCGTGAGAGACCGTGTCTCACGGGAATAAGGCAGGGTGATAGAGACATCTGAGCCCTTCCTCTGGCTCTCCTGTATGCACATACGTGGGTGTGTGTGCACACATATATATACAGTATTCCCACACCACACGAAAAAAGAAACGAGAGCGAGAGAAGAAGTGTATATCGTGCATACGTGTGTGTGTACACATATATATACAGTATTCCCACACCACACGAAAAGAGAAACGAGAGCGAGAGAGGAAGTCCAGATCGTGCATGAAAATTGTTACAGAGATCTACAGTATTGCCAGGTGAATATCGGACAGAATCTGGACGTAGAGTTCGACAGAGTTAGTTTAAGTGCAGTGTGGTGATTTTGTGGGTGATTAGGTAGGTGTACAAATTGTCAGTGTTACTGCATCTGTGTTCCACAGTGCTTTTTGCTTGCTAGTTTTTGTTTTTGTTGATATAAACATCCCAGGTGGTAGTGACGCACAACTTTAATCCCAGCACTCAGGAGGTAGAGGCAGGCAGATCTCTGAGTTCAAGGCCAGCCTGGTCTATAAAGTGAGTTCCACAACAGAGCTGTTACACAGAGAAACTGTCTAGAAAAACAAAACAAACAAAAGACATATATAATCTCTTCTCCCTTTACTTTCTATTTATGTATTATGTGATTAAAAAAAACTTCATCTTTATAGTTACTTGGAATTTTTAAGGTTGTAAATACTAGATTTATATAGAGAAATCTTTGAGATCTGGGTTCAGTTTGGTTGTTGTTTTGGAACAGGGATTCTCTGTGTAACCCTGGCTGTCCTGTCTCAGTCTGTACACATTGAATTTAGAGATCCACTTGCCTCTGCCTCCCTGAGTATTAGGATTAGAGATGTGCGCCACCACTGTCCTGCTGTGTTCAGTTTTACATGTGTATAGAAATGGGTAAAATAAATTAAACCATCAAAATTCTCATATCACCTTTTTTAAGGCTTACAAACTAATAAAATTCCTGTCTGAAGGTTAGGACATTATGATCGTCTTTCTCTGCTGCTATCTTTTCTCCTGCTGGAGAATGTTGGTGGTGTTCCCTAGATTTCCTAACATTTTCCTTGAGGGCTTGATTCCTGTTACTTGGCCTTAATCATCTCCTTCCTGTCTGCTCTCTGCAGTGAAGGGGAAGGAGCAGGCAACCTTTGTCGTAGTCCATGAGTCATGTTCAGACTCCACTTCTTAATGCGCACATCTTTTTGTTTCTATGTAGTGGTAGGCACATGCTCTACCACTGAGCTATACCCCGCATGTCTCGGGAACATATACACCTGTGCGTATATGTGTGGGCATAGAGTGTGGGAGGCTGGAGGGTGATTGCAGGTGTTTTCTTCTACCATTTTCTACCTTATGTTTGGAGACAGTGTCTCTCCAGATGCGGGGCATGCCATTTTGGCCAGAATGGTAGGCCAATGACCTCCAGGGATCCTTCTTTCTGTGCTTCCCAGCACTGAGGTTACAGGATGTAGCTCACTTGTGCTGTGGCCTCCAGCTTTTACATGGATCCAACCTCAGTCCTCATGCTTGCATAGCATGTGCTTGATCACTGAGCCGTGCTCCCAGTCCTCATTCAGGGCTTACTTTAACAGCATGGAGATCTATTGCATTGTCTTTATGCTGTGTCTCACAGACCAGTATTCCCTACTCCCACCCAGGCATTACTCTTGAGTCATCAGGAGAGAGGATTGGGAGTCCATCAGAAGGATGGTGGTATGACATCTAACGTATGTGTATATGTGCATGAGTGTGTGTGAAGTGACACTCGTGTAGTCTTAAAGAAGTGGGAACTCATGTGCCCTCTCTTAATTGTTTTCCTAGGATGATGCCAGACAGTTATTTGTCTTAGCTGGCAGTGCTGAAGAAGGAGTCATGACTTCAGAACTCGCAGGCGTGATTAAACGGCTATGGCGAGATGGTGGGGTGCAGGCTTGTTTCAGCAGATCCAGAGAATATCAGCTCAATGATTCTGCCTCATAGTAAGTAATTTTTTTCCCCTTGAAACTGTAATAGAAAATGATTTGGTGAGTCTAGAGAAAGTTCAGTACTTATCTTAAGGAAATATTTAAGTATGAGAAACGTCCAGAAGTCTATAGAATCCTTTGTTACAGCGCTCTCACTTTAAGACTCTGTGGTGCATTTACAGCAGGCAGGTGAGGCCGAGACGCCTAGTAGAGTTCGGTCCCTGTGCATAGGACAGGCGCTGACAGCCAGCTGCAGGGAAGCTAAAATCGGGTATGTCTTCTCTCTCACATGCGCACACCCTGGTTTGCTGTTGTATTTGACACAGGATCTCACTGTGTAGCTCTGCTGGCCTTGAACACACAGAAATCCACCTGCCTCTGCCCACCATGCTAGGATGAGAGGTGTGCAGCCCCGCATCTGGTGTGTCAGCCCTTTTTACACTCTCTCTATTGTACTACGAATCTTTCTGGTAGTAGTGATTGCCACTTAATTTTGTGTGTGGGTGGGTACTAGGGATCGAACTAAAGTCTCCTGCATGTTAGCACATGCTCTTCCAGTGAGCTACATCCTCAACCCTCTTTTTAGTTTTTATTTTGAGACACAATCTCACTCAGGTTGTCAGTGAACTCATTGTATAGCCCAGGCAGGCCTGAGCTTGTGATCCCTCTGCTTCAGCCTTCTAAATGCTGAGATTACAAGCCTGAGCCACAGAACCCAGCACCATTCACACCTTGTGCCAAACTATGCTAGTAGACTTCTGTAGAATGAGAATATTGTGTCAGAGAATAGAGTTGAATCATTTCTTCATCAAGGAAGTTCTCGTGAGTATTAGTTTTAAAGAATTGGTAACTACTACTGCTATTTTACTATTACATGGGATCCCATTTTGGCCCCTACATGTTTATTTTTAAGGCCTATATTCATGGTGTATTTTAAAAATGTGTGTGTGTGTGTGTGTGTGTGTGTGTGTGTGTGTGTGTGTGTGTGTGTGTTGGGGGGCTCGTGAGTACTTGTCATCTGTAGCCCTCTCTGAGCTAGATAGTGCCCTTTGATTATTAAGGTATTTTCTCTAGTATTATATGTCCCCATCCTCATTCTGTCACAAATTCTTACGAGCAATTAAATGGTATTTATAAAGCTTCCTTACTCTTATAGTGGAAACGGTTTGGCATATAGTAAAAGGATTTTTGTCCACTTTTTAAAAATAGGATTGTTTTTATGTGCTAGTTTAGGTAGTTCAGTGGTCATCAAAGGTAGATTTTTTTTTTTTGATTTTTCGAGCAAGGGTTTCTCCTCATCTTTTGGGGCCCGGCCTGGAACTTAGCTCTGTAGACCAGGCTGGTCTCGAACTCACAGAGATCCGCCTGCCTCTGCCTCCCGAGTGCCGGGATTAAAGGCGTGCGCCACCACTGCCCGGCTCAAAGGTAGATTTTTAATTGATTCTTCTGTCATATAGTGGGTAAGCTGTGACTCCCAGTTACGTGTTGGGTATAGAGTTGTCTCCCGCCAAAGTTGTTCATCTGAGCTTGATTTGGATCTGGTTTGTGGAAGAGCTGGGTGACACACTTCCAGTAGTGCTGCCTGCTCTTGTACTTCTCTGTCTGGAGTCAATGAAGATTTAGCTTTTTTGAAAGAGGATCTTGTTACATAGCCCAGGCTGGCCTGAAACTCCTGTATATATGTATATTTTCCTGATTGCTCTCAAACTTGGAGCCTCTTGCCTCTGCCAAGTGCTGGTTTTACAGGCATATACTGGTGAGACACCGAGTGTAGTTCTTCTAATTTTTGTAATTCAAATATTGTTCCCTAATGAGCTCTCAAATAGTTATGTATGCAACCGACATAAATTTAAGTATCCAAGAACGTGTGTTTTAATTTTTTGTGTTTTATTTTCATGGGTCTTACTATGTAGCCCAAGCTTTCCTGGAACTCTGGAGTCCGGGCTTACAGGTCTGTGCCACCTGTAGGTTTGTTTTTTTCTGTATAAATACATAACTCATTTCATATTAGATTTCAGGAATTTTTCTTTAGCAGGAACAAAATTGCCATGGTTTTAAAATATGCCTTCACAGCATATTTAAAGCCATTTTTGTTACTTAGTGCAGAACCTATTAATTTCCCCCTGCTAGATTTGCTTTTCCCTCTCATTCTGTGACACCGAAGAGATAATCTTCTTCTGTCCTGTCAGTGAGTTTTAGGGTCTACTTTTTTTGTGGTTTGTTGGTACTTAGGATTGAACCTTGGACCTTACACATCTAGTACCTAGCTAGTCTCAGGATCTACTTTTTGCTAAGTAGATAGTTTAGTCTGTTGACCTGTTATGTCCATGGTTGGCTTTACCAAGTAAAAAACAATGTGTATTTCATCTAGTTACCTAAATGATTTGGATAGAATATCCCAGGCCAACTACATTCCAACTCAACAAGATGTTCTTCGGACAAGAGTGAAGACTACAGGCATTGTGGAGACACACTTCACCTTCAAGGAGCTGTACTTCAAGTAAGTTAAAGCCTTTCCCCTGCCTGTGCGTGGCACAGATTAGCCAACATGGACTTGTTTTGGGTTTTGAAACAAGGTCTCACTATGTAGAACAGGTTGGCCTCAAACTTGCATCCTCTGCTGCTAACTGCCGAGTGCTCAGGCATACACCACCACACCTGGCTTATTAGTCCCCCTTAGTTAACTTCTCTGTAGGGGTGTAAAGTTTTGTAAGCAGTGGTCCTTGTTTTAGAAACTAAATATATTTATCGGCCATTAGCTTAAGGTCGCATCTGATTGAAACCCACATACTTTTTTTTCCACATATTTATTTTTTTTCTCCAAGTAACATAAGTATTTATGCCCATTTAGAGGAAATTGAATGTAAAACTAATTAACAGTTTACCTACCATTAGAATTAATCATGTAATTGCCAATTTGTGTTAATTCACATTTATTTTCAAGACTTTTTTCTTAGTTGCCAAATAGGTATTGAGTGTTGTTAGGATTGCAACAGTGCTGAGTAGTTAGAAAATAACTTTCATAGATGGCTTTGTTCTGACATTGTGATACTAAAATAGAAATATTTTCTTAGCAGCATTCTCTCAGTGGCCCCTTCCCGCTAAGCTTAATGGGGTGGAGCTAAACTTGGCTTTTGTATTGATGTATGCAGTGCAAAGTAGGCCTGGGAATAGAGGTGTTTTATGGTGGTAACACAAACAGCAATTGTTTGAGAGGACATTCTAGTGCTTTAAAAGATTTCCTCCTAACACCAGTCATTCTAAGAAAAAGCCTCCACTTCTCTTTTTGTTAATGGTCTTTTAAAAATGCTAAAACTGCTGTTGCTTCCTTTTTTTCTGTTCCTGACCTTTGAGTTGGAAACAACCCCCCCCCCCCCCATGCCGGGCGTGGTAAGGTTTTGAGAGGTTACTTGGTTGTGAGTGCGAGTGTGGAAGTCACTGCTACTGCACTCAAAGGGAGCACTACCTCAGATCCTCAGGTGAAGAGTCAGGGCCTCCAAGTCCACACAGGACTTAAGCACCAGTACCAGTGGAGGTATTGGAATTCTTGGGGTTGGCAGGATTTGAGACAGGATTTCTCTGTGTAGCCTTGGCTGTCCTGAGTTCTGGGATTAAAGGTTAAAGTGTGCACCTCTACCCAGCCAGCAAGGTATTGAAGTCTTTTTATTTGTTTGAGACTTAGTCTCTCTGTGTAGCCTTGACTGTCCTATAACTCACTCACTCTTAGACCAGGCTGGCCACAAACTCAGAGATCTGCCTGCCCTTGCCTGCCTCCTGAGTACTAGGATTAAAAGTGTGCACCACTACCTGGTAAGGTATTGGAATCTTAGCACACTAACTTGGATTTGAAACCTAGTAAAGGATTTTAGGGTGAACTGGCTGCTTATCTTAAGTACTGATGAACTTAATAACAAAATCAGCAGAAACTGTATGGATTACCCTTGAAGCCATAGGAATGAGATGTTTCTTTGTGTACTGTAAAATTAATAATTCAATTCTAATTAAATACCAAAACCAATATTTAGTGTGGGAAACATTTTTGGTCATTCATAGAATGGTCTTTAGCTAGGTAACCTTGTCTTTCTATGTAAGGGTCAGTAGCCAAGTCAAATTACTTACTCTCTTTCTATGCTAGGATGAGTAGCCAGTCAGATGAAAGTGCCACATCCACGTTATTATTGGATGGAGATACCTGATTATGAAGTACTATCACCTCTTCCTTTTCCTCTTCTCTCTAGGCAAAACCACTATCCATTTATTCAAACATTTATTGAGCATCTACCATATGCAAGGCATTGTGTAATTGCTTACTTGCCTCTCAGTTATGAGGTAATGTTTATAAAATGTTGATCTGTTAGTGAATAATACTGTGTTACTATGTACTAAAAGCCGGTAGTGGGAATTTATAGCATTCTGCTAGTTTTATGGACTACATGGATTACAGAAAATGGGATGTTAACTGCAATTATTGGTGTGCTATAATATACCTCTCTTTCTAAGATTTATATGATGAAATGTTAGCCTTTTTAAGCCCTTCAGTGGACTCTGGACTAAGGCCAACTTGTGATGACATCATTTAGCTGTCGCACAAGACCAAAGGTCGCAAAGAACTACAGGATCCTCCAGAAGGGAGAGTTGGGCCAGGAAGAGAGAGGATGAATGCTCACGTCAGATGTACTTAGAGAAAGCACATGGATCTTACTTCTCTTAATCTATGGAGCAAAAAAAATCCCTGGACATTTAGGCTCTGAGTTAGTGAAGATTTCACTCACTAGCCAGACACGGATCGTGAGAGTATGTGAACATTTGACTGCTGACCCCATCCGAGAAGGTCAGCTGTTCCTGTCATTGTAGGAAGTAAAAACAGACACTGTTGACACAAACTTAGCACTTAGGGGTCTAAAATAAGTCTGGAACAGAACATAGTGTGTGAGCAGTTGAGGCTTTGCTACTGCTGATTAGGTTCAAGCAAGATATGGTGTTGGGAAATGCTGCTTAGGCTTATTTATTTTTGAGATAGTCCTGCAGTGTAGCACAGGCTGGCCTTGAACTTGCCATTCTTCTAGACCTCCAGAATACTGGCTGAGTCATTACCCCCAAACTTGGCGCAGGGATTTAAAAAAATATTGATCAATTCTTAGAATTCCAATATAAAATTTAATTTTTTCTGCAAGTATCTCTGTATGTTTTTCATTAACGCAAGGCAAATAAACTTGGGACTCAGAATGCAGTTTGGGGGTACAGAAACAAGCCACTTTGAGAGGCGGCATAGTGAGGCTAGGGAAAGAAAGTGGAGTTAGAGGGGCTGGAGACATGGCTCAGAGATTAAGAGTGCCAGCTGCTCTTCCAGAGGTCCTGAGTTCAATTCCCAGCAACCTCTTGGTGACTTTCCAGCCATCATATAATGATATATGGTGCCCTCTTTTGGCAGGCAAGTGGAACAATGTATACATAATAAATAAATAAATCTTTAAAAGAAAGAAAGTGGATTTAGAGTGCCAGCTGGTCTAGGGTGTAGTGCCTGGCACCATGGTAAACACCCAGCAAACACCAGTTGTTATGGCTGCAGTTATCTTCAGCTGGGCTCTTCAGCTCTGCATGGGTTCTTTCTTTTCCTTCCTTCCTTCAATCCACTTTTAGTTCTTAACTCTGCTGGCATTTGGCACATCCAGTACATGTTTTGAAAGGGAGGAGGCTCAGCTGTGGGCTCTACTTTTAGCCACTGACAATTACTTAGACATATTTGATTTGAACCTTGTCTTTTCTGTTATAAATGGGATTTGAATATGTGATAACGGGGAGGTTCTTAACCATGACAGACTAGAGAGAACTGTAAATGTGACTTTGCTGAATCTGGGCTTTCTTTCTTTACTCAGAATGTTTGATGTAGGCGGCCAAAGATCAGAACGGAAAAAGTGGATTCACTGTTTTGAGGGAGTGACAGCGATTATCTTCTGTGTGGCCCTCAGTGACTATGACCTTGTTCTGGCCGAGGATGAGGAAATGGTATGTTGAAACATTCGATACAGCTAGGAAATGGACAGAACTCCTAAGAAGATGGGTTGCCACCATTTGCTCACGAAAACCAAAACTTAATGCCCTTTATTTTCTTGTCATTGAGGTTAGATTTCCAAAACCAATTAATTGTTCCAGTCTCCATTTGTTCTCGGTAGCCACATTATGTGGACAGGATTGCATCTTGTCAGCCTTCCCTTCTCATCCCCTAACCCCAAGAATTGCACAAATCAAGATTGACTCAGCTTCAAGCTATGCTAATGTCTAACTTAGTTCCGTGAGTTCATTTTGCTGCTAACCCATCCAAATCCTGTTTGCTTTTCAGAACCGGATGCATGAAAGCATGAAACTGTTTGACAGCATTTGTAACAACAAATGGTTTACAGACACGTCAATCATCCTCTTTCTTAATAAGAAAGACCTTTTTGAGGAAAAAATAAAGAGGAGCCCATTAACAATCTGTTACCCAGAATACACAGGTAAAGGTTGTGGGTCTTAGGTCAGCAGCAATGACTCACGCGTTCACTGGGTGTAACGTGGAGTTCTGGTGGGTACATACTGTACCCACTGCAAGTAACCTTTATCTCTTACCTCAACTCCGTGTTCATTCTTTCTTTTCTGTCCACTTATCAACTTTCTTGGCTATTCAGTTCATAAGGTGAAAGATGGCATTGCCACCATTTCTGTGTCCCCTCCATTAAAACAACGAGGCTGCACTGGGATTGCTTAACCTCAAGTTGAGTTTCTAGCAAAAGATTCTGGTTATGACTAAAGAAAGTATGCCAGGCAGTGGTAGTGCATGCCTTTAATCCCAGCACTTGGGAGGCAGAGGCAGGCAGTTCTCTGTGAGCTCTGTGAGTTTGAGACCAGCCTGGTCTATAAGAGCTAGTTCCAGGACAGGCTCTAAAGTACAGACAAACCCTGTCTTGAAAAACCAAAAAAAAAAAAAAAAAAAAAAAAAAAGAAGGTAAAAAGCTGGAGGCCGTGGGCTGGAGAGATGGCTCAGTGGTTAAGAGCATTGCCTGCTCTTCCAAAGGTCCTGAGTTCAATTCCCAGCAACCACATGGTGGCTCACAACCATCTGTAATGAGGTCTGGTGCCCTCTTCTGGCCTGCAGGCATACACACAGACAGAATATTGTATACATAATAAATAAATAAATATTTAAAAAAAAAAAAAAAGCTGGAGGCCAGTCAGTTATTTGAGATTAGGGATCACAAACAAGAATGGCAGGACTGTACCACTATGTGAAAAGCCATAGTTAATTATTTCCACAGAAGGACTCTTGTTAGCTGAGACAAGATATTCTTTTTATAGTCAGAGAGATATAAAATGAGGAGAGAAAGTGATAAAGTGAGAAACATGCTAGCTAGCAATAGGAGAGAAATAAAGGTTTATAAAGTCTATAAAAGAAAACAACCAGTATCTTACTTTAGGGCACTGGGCCAGGGGGGTGGCTCTGCAGGTAATGGTGCTTTTGCTAAGCCTGATGACCCAAGTTCAGTCCCTGGGACTTACAGAACCAACTCCTGGAAGATGCCTTCTGACTACCATGTGCACACTCTGACATGCATGAACCCACATACATACACCCCATAAATAAATAAGTGTAATAATTTTTTTCTTTTTTCTTTTTTTTGTTTTTGTTTTTCGAGACAGGGTTTCTCTGTGGTTTTGGAGCCTGTCTTGGAACTAGCTCTGTAGACCAGGCTGGTCTCGAACTCACAGAGATCCACCTGCCTCTGCCTCCCGAGTGCTGGGATTAAAGGCGTGCGCCACCACCGCCCGGCATAATTTTTTTTTCTTAAGAAAGCAAGGAACATGCTTATAAAGTGAGTAGTCAGCAATACAGATTTCAAAAAGACTAGAAAATGACCTTTGGAACTGACTGTTTTGTGTGGGGTTTTTTGGTGGTTGGTTGGTTGGTTGGTTGGTTTTTCAAGACAGGGTTTCTCTTTAGTTTTGGAGCTGTCCTGGAACTTGCTCTGTAGACCAGGCTGGCCTCGAACTCACAGAGATCTGCCTACCTCTGCCTCCCGAATGCTGGGACTAAAGGTGTGTGCCACCACCATCTGGCGAGCTAACTATTCTTATAGTTAGGTTGTGAGCCTAGCCTTCAAGGGCTGAGCCATCCCTCCAGGCCAGCACTACCAGCTGCATGTTGTCTTTGTGGTTTACCTGGCTTTAATAGGCAGTTTCTAAATCTGTCCTAACTAAAGGCGTCCCAAGGCCAAAAGATGATGTAGAAAGTAGATAGCGAGTGCTGATGATACGTATTAAAAGTAAGGCTTGCTGTTGGTCTTCTCCTCCCTACTCCTTAAAAAGCAGCAGCTCTATTGAGATGGAACTCAGCCTTTAAAGTGTGTTGCTAGCTGTGCATAATGGTGATGCCTGAATGCCGCATTGGGAGGATGAGGTAGAAAGTCATGAGAGTGAGACCTGTGTCAAAGTACGGAACTAGGGTCCCACTTCTTTCCATCTGCTAGTTTGCCTTGACTTGAGCCTTTTAAAAACTGGAATGATTTTGAAATGAATGCTCTACCTTCTTGGGATCCTTATTTCAGGATCACTCCAGGGGGCAACATGTGCCTTTTAAACACTTGCATTGTCTAGAAACATACCCGCCTACTTTTCCTCTGTACACTGTCTAGATTTCTTTTTTAGCTAAACAATCTAAATGAAGAGGAAGTGAAACTTGTTCTTTTCCTTATTCCTTGTGTGTGATGATTTTATTTTGCAGTGGTAGTCCGTTTTCCTGAAGAATGTAGTGATTATAGAACATCCTAATGACAACAGAAATAGAGGAAGAATTCTGTTTGTATTCGGTTGTGTGGTGTTGCCTTTCTTAAGTACATATGGATGGCTGTTATGATTGGAGCTGACAGTGTTGGTTGTCTGTTTCAGGCTCCAATACATACGAAGAGGCAGCTGCTTACATTCAGTGCCAGTTCGAAGATCTGAACCGAAGAAAAGATACCAAGGAGATCTACACTCACTTCACCTGTGCCACAGACACCAAAAATGTGCAGTTTGTGTTCGATGCTGTTACAGATGTCATCATTAAAAACAACCTAAAGGAATGTGGGCTTTATTGAGGAGACGGGATTAGTGACAGGTAAACTCTCGGCAGTTGGTTACACTGCTCTGGTGGGGTGTTCTGTCTGCCTTTGTAGTTGTTTTTCTAATTAACGGTGTTCTTCTTTTTCAGTTACTGCAATGAGGAGTGTTGAGACCCGACACCACCTGCTGTCTCTTGGGTCAGCTGCAAGCATGACGGGACCAGGGAATGGCAGCAGCATGCAGAATCTTAGCACTCTTTAGCGCAATCTTCTGTATTAGGGAATGTTTAGTTGGCATGAGGCGTTCGCGTCAGACATTGGAATTGGAACAGCTGTAAAGTGTGGTTGGCTCATCGAGGCATCGCTTGGATTTTCTAATCTCAAATGTTTAGGGCGTGTTGACGTCAAGGTGCTGCATTCCAGAACTTAAATATGTAGCTTACTTTTTTCCTTCTTAACAAATCACCAGTAGTTAGTTTCTAAGATTTTTCTCATCAAGAGAAGAAAAACTAAAAAAATCTTACTTGTTTGCAAAAGAATCTTCTGAGAACTCAGTCTTAACTATGCACATGATGTGACCAGACATCTTGAAAATATTCCTCTTAGTAGGAGCTGTTTGTTTTTACCTCTTGGAACAGTCAGGCATAATATTTCCATAATTAAATTTTTTCCTGGTTATTGGGACTACGTTACTACAGCTTTTCTGAATGAAATTCGTGTTGCCGTCATGTTTAAAGTGCCATGGTGGCTTCCAACCAGCAGTTAAATTGGAGAGCTCTACAGTTTGCTCCTAGCACTCATTTCCTAAGCTGTGGTTGAAGGTTAGCCTTGTTTATGCTGGTTACCAAATTTCTAGGTGAGTATGATATGATATAAACTCCGCTTCTTGGATACAGTCACACACAGGATAGCTGTCAGTTAGAGATGCAGACTGCTAATTGAGAACCAATGACTTGCTGCTACAGATCTACTAAAGTGACCACTTGATTCTTGCCTGTTTGTCTCTGTCATGGAGAATCTTGTATGAGGTGCCCCTGTTTTCCATCTTCGTGGCCTTTTTTGTTGGGAGACATCTAAGCTGTATTAACAGTGCATGCTTTTCCTGTGAATGTGGTGCCAAACCCCTGTTTGCTGTTGGTTTTGCTGTAGCAGCGTTAATTGTAGTGATCCATAGTCAGGCTGCTCTTTTTCTAAACTTGCCTTTGGGGGCTTTTTTCCACTTTGTCATGTGTGCAGATGTTAATCTGTTACAGTTGGCAGCAGTATTAAAATGGTGAGTAAAGAGTCCAGGATTACTCCTGCTTGTAACTAGTCCTTTCTGGAAACCCTGTCTTCTGTTTCCTTTTGCTCCTGCTGAGTATGCTTTGGCCTTTGAGAGTGGATTTCGGTAGAATGGGTCTCTGGATTTGTGGTGCTGTTCTCAAATCTAGGGCTGAGGGTGTTCTGTCCAGTCTGTGTACAAGGGTGGGGAGTCATAGTCCGGCTTCCTGGTGTATATTCTGCTTGTGCTGAGAGCGACAGTCCTTTTGTACAATGTATAGCAACTGTCATTGAACACTGAGTGGACCTCTGAGGTTAGCAAACAGAGTGCATTTTGAGCATTTCAGATCAGTCGTTTGAGCAGTGCCTTTGAGGTCCAGTCTTTTTAGATTGGACTCGGTTCATCTTTTGATGACACCTCCTACTCATTTAAAAGGTTGGTGGTCAGAACTGCTTCGAAGAGCAAGCCACAGTGACCAGTGCCTTTGCCGGCAGCTTTTAAATTTTTTAATTCTCACGGGGAAATCATTCTTGTGCAGACAGTATAACTATTATCTGACATGCATTTCTTTAGGTCTAGGAAAATATCATCTGAAAGAAAGAAAAGTATTGATTTTAATCAGCAATTGACCTAATTCCCAAGTGTAGGGTTCCTAAGTCCTACTCTGAACTTTCTTTCCTTTGCTGTATTCTGTAATATAAAATATCTGGGAACGAGAACTAGTGAAATGTTGTTTTCATGACTTTTCTATACTTTGGGTTTAATGAAATGGTGTTGATAATTAAAATAATAGATAATCCATGCTTAATTTTACTTTAGAATGCATTTTGTATTTTTCATTTGAATCTGTCTATTTTTTAAACCTTTCTGTTAATTAAAAATAGGAGTTCTCCACTTCTTGGCCTCTACATACTACTTCTATTGCTTTCTGTTTACATGGAATCGTCCTAACCAGCCAGATACCTTTATTTAGGATGGGAGGGGGCAGTTTGAGTTTTCAGAGCTGACCCGAGGGGAAAAAATGACCAAAACTGTCTGAAGAGATTGACTTCTTGGTCGTGGGCTGGTGATCTGTGAACTCTAAAGTGCTTCTGTTCAGCTAGGCTTTCAGATCTCTAACTTGTGTTCAACATCTCCTAGGCAGAGTCAGAATGTGGGAGTTAAACATCCTATGAGCCTGGAGGAAAAAGATTGAAGCCAAAAGTTAGGAGTTTCATCTGGAAAATGCTGGAGTTTTATAATGGATAATGTTCATTTTGAGGTGGCCAGACCTTTGGATCATCTAAGAAGTCAACTAAGAAAATTAATGTTTATTTAATTAGAAAACAATAGATTGACCTTAGTTGGGAAGATGGCAACCATAGCCTTTGTTGTTGACAGCCACATCTTCTCTGAATGGAAGTTTGGGCAGATGGGAGGCATTCCTCTAATGGACTGTCTTTCCTCACCTAATCAGTTCAGGCTTGTAAAAGACTACACCTGCCGTGAAACTCCCGAAACTATTACCGGTGTCTGTCACTGGATCTTCACATAATATTTTCATCTTAGATAATTCGAATTCTAAATTGTACAGCTCTAGCTTACTATATTACTTAACTGATGGGTTGTTACTGTTTAAAAGCTACTAAAATCATAGGGCAAGTGGACCAATTAAAAAATTTTCTTTTAGCCGGGCGGTGGTGGCGCACGTCTTTAATCCCAGCACTCGGGAGGCAGAGGCAGGCCGATCTCTGGGAGTTCGAGGCCAGCCTGGTCTACAAGAGCTAGTTCCGGGACGGGCACCAAAGCTACAGAGAAACCTTTCTGCCTCGAAAAAAAAAAATTCTTTTAAAAATTCTCATATAGTTATACATACACATGGACTTTTTAACCAATCTCTCCCTCTTTCTCCCCCCTCTCCCCTCTGTTTTTTGTAACAGTCCTGGCTGTCCACTTTACAGACTTAAGGCTCACAGATCTGCTTGCCTCTGCCTCCTGTGTGCTGGGATAAAGGCGTGTGCCACCACCCCCTGGCACTGCTGGCTTTCCTGGCTGCCGTTGCTGTTTGTAGCTGTGGCTTTAGCTAGTGCTTCTCTGGGCTGACGTGTCACAGTCATATCTCCCGCTGGTTAAGCGCTTATTGCAGGACTCTGTGGATTGAAATCACCTAGAAAGTGAAGGCAATCTCATTTTAGTTAAAAACTTTTCTTTGACTTTTCCTTCTTCCAGATGTTAAGGATGTCAATCACAGTCCTCTGATTAAAGCTAAATAGCACTCAGGTTGGTGAGTGTTACTGTTTGGGAATCTTGCTTTCCTTGTATGCTGCTGTCGGGAAAATGCTAGCTTAATTTGCCTCTATCCCAGGTAATTATTGTGTTCTTTCTCAGGCTCCATAGTACATACCAGAGACCTGAACTGGATCAGACAGAGCTCCCCATATGACTCTGACCGTTGTCACACACACACAAAATACAGGACATCTAGAGGCTTGCCATGGAAACTTGGTTTCAATATGAATTTTTAGAAAGTGGAAATAAAGGTTTCTCTTTAGAAGCAAGGACACTGATTTCCATAATGGTCAAGGTCTTTGTTCTTTCATCTTGTGCGCTTGCACACACACAGAGTCCTGAGGAATGATGGTGACACTTGGAGTGCATGGTTAATTTATGCAGATTCCCCGACTAACTGAACTTGGGAAAATGTGGTTTTTTGTTTGTTTGTTTGTTTGTTTGTTTAAAGTAAATTTGAGGCAACAGAACAGACTAATATTAAGAAAAACATGTATTCATGCATAATCGCAAAGTCACTAGTGAACGACAGGGTTTCTGTCAGTAACTTAGAAATACTTCTGGGTGTTAGGGATTATCTCAGTAGTTAAGAGCACTGGCTGCTTTTCCCAAGGATTTGATTTTACTTCCCAGCACCCACATGACAACTCACCACCATTGATAACTCCAGTTCCTGGGACTGTGACATCGTCTTCTGTGGACACCAGGTACAAGTGGTGGTCAAGCACATACATAGATACAGGCAGAACACTCATACACGGAAATAAAATGTCTTAACATTTTTAAATTTATTTTCTCGCATGCCTTAAAAGTGCCTTTCGTACAGACAATTGGTATGAGGGCTGCTGGGTCAAACCATTTCTATAGCTCAGTTGCAGAGTATTTAATTTTTATGCAGAATTTCAAGAGACTTGGGACACACAAACATTTATTTCCACATCATTTATTTACAGTATTTATTTATGAAGTAAAATGTTTAAAAAAATCTTGTGACAAGTCCAGGCAGTGGTGGCGTACACCCTTAATCCCAGCACTCAGAGAAACAGAAGCCGGCAGATCTCAGTGAGTTCAAGGCCAGCCTGCTCTACAATGCAAGTTCCAGGACTACATAGAGAAACCCTGTCTTAAAAAGCCAAACTAGAGCCGGGCGGTGGTGGCGCACGCCTTTAATCCCAGCACTCGGGAGGCAGAGGCAGGCGGATCTCTGAGAGTTCGAGACCAGCCTGGTCTACAAGAGCTAGTTCCAGGACAGGCTCCAAAGCCACAGAGAAACCCTGTCTCGAAAAACCAAAAAAAAAAAAAAAGCCAAACTAGATAGATAGATAGATAGATAGATAGATAGATAGATAGATAGATAGACAGACAGACAAATCTCCTGTGACAAATGTGTGTAATAACAAATATGCATTTATGGGGATCACAAGGTGGCAGAAGTAATAAATAATTAGTGATACATTATTGCAATATACTAAATTGGCTAACTTTAATACATTGGCTAAATTGGTATTGTGTGATCTGGCCTATGTCATCTTGTACCTATCTCCAGGCCCACCTCGATATTCGTTGGGCTGTTCAGACAGTGTAACTGAGAAGTTTGTGAGAGAGATAGATAGAATTCTAGAAATTACTTTTTTTTAAAAAAAAAAAATCTTTGCTTGTGTAGGACAAAAGTCCTGAGACCTCTTAGAAATCTTAGGAGATTGAGAATTGGAGTGCTGGGTTCCACTCTTCGCGACTTTCAGTCTTACGTCCTACTTGTGCTGTCCAAAGGTGGGCCACACTAAATAAATACCAGGTATGATACTCTATAATTTTGACCAGATAGAAACAAACATTTGAAGATGTTTTGTAACGTGCTTTATGATAATCAGGATTATACTAATGTCTCACAACGCCTGTGTTTACGGCAGCTGCTGCACAGACAGCATGTGGCAGACATGGATGGAATTGATCCTGAATTTCTGTTTTTCTTGTGAAACAGAGTAACGTCTTTGTTTTGTATTCAGCCATCTTATTTTCTATTCCCACTGGTATGTTCCCATCTCGGTCTCAGTACCCTGTGTGACTGCAGGCAGCACCCCCAGGCTCTAGCACTTGCCATCCCTGGCCAGCAGTGGAGTCAGCTCTGGGGGCTGTGCTGGGTAAAGAGGGCAGTGGGAGGTAAGCTCCTCCCCGCTTCACACCAGCACAGCACCTCCAGCTTTTCTCCAAGCAGAGAGTGGGGTTGAAATGCTGCTTGGCCTTGAAAACAGCAGGGAATAGTGATTCTTAAAGTGTGTGTGTTTTCCACTGAATGGCTTCTGCTTTTTTGTCTCATTTCTTTACCCACAGAAAGTGCCTAGCACATTGCTAATTGTTTTTCCATTGTTTTTACTGCAGGAAAGAATACATAACAAGAGCTCCAGGTTTTATAATTAAGCAAAGAGCACATTCCCACTATTAGATTTCCTTCACCCCCATCCATCTCCACAATTTATTTCTTCTCCTAATGGGAAGCTCTACATGCTAAATAGTAACTCCCGGTTCCCTCTTCTTCTGGGTCCTCGTGCCCACCATTCTCTTCTCTTTTTCAAGCTCTTACGTTCCGCAGATACGCGGATTTACACAGTATTTGTCCTGTCCTGTCATCCCAGTGTTAAAATACCCATCAGATTTATGTGAGATTCTAGCAGCCTCTACCAGGTTGTCACAGTGTTCTCTAACCACACGGTGGTAGGAAGTGCCTCACAGCCTCTCGGTGCTGTTTAAGGCTGTATAACAGGAACTTAGGCTGGTAAACAAATTTGATTATACTTCTGTGCTGCTCAGTTCATTGTGGGAACCTGTTTATCTTAGTTGAGTTCCTGTTGAATTCAGCTTTCTAAGAACTAAGGTTGCAATAGAAAACGAGGGCTGGGCTAGTGAGAACACTCTCTGCTGGCTTACGAAGAATATGACATCTCACATAGTGACTAACGTCAGCTTTTAATGAGGCAAAAGAAAGAGCAGAATAAATGCCGTAGATTTGATGTTAGGCATTTTTGTGTGTGTGTGTGGTTTTTTTACACAAAATCTTTTCATGCACATAATCAGAATGAGATAAAAATAGGCTATTTAACCTGGTTGTTCACACCTTGAATCCCAACAACTGGAGGACAGACAGGTGGGTTTCTGTGAGTTTGAGGCCAGCACAGTCTACACAGTGTTTCAAAAATAAAAAACGGGGCTGGAGAGATGGCTCAGCGGTTAAGAGCATTGCCTGCTCTTCCAAAGGTCCTGAGTTCAATTCCCAGCAACCACATGGTGGCTCACAA
>NW_004949123.1:1272327-1275675 GCF_000317375.1 Microtus ochrogaster | reverse complement strand
AATATTGTATACATAATAAATAAATAAATATTAAAAAAATAATAAAATAAGCAAGCAGAAACAAAACAATCAAAACCCAGGCCATTTACATGAAAGTAAAAATTGACTTTCTCTGTAGCTCTGGAGAGTGGAACGGAGGGACAGGCTGAGCTGGGGCGAGGGCTAATGGCACCAGCAACTGTGTTTCCCCATTTCCTTGGAGGGGGGACTTGGCCAAGTTTCAGGAAGTCCTTTTGACTTTGTTCTAAGGTGTGGACGAGCAGGTGAATGGGACCCAGTGGGGCCCACAGAGTTAGTGTATGTGGCCACATCCTAATGTCATTTGAGAGCAGCTGGGGAGATGGGCCTCTCGGGAGTCACTGTCTCCTGTGTCTGCCGAGAGAGTCATTTTGTGAGATGTGCGTGCAAGGTACATTATGTGAATCTCTGAGCCAGTTAAACATTAACCTGTCAGAAAACAGGAGAAGACTAAAATGCAGCTGGTTTTGGCTTGAGAATTTCTTTGCTCTGCCAGAAATCCTGTTCCATTGGCTTTTACAATGGAGAGCAAATGAATATTAGCAGCCAAAGAGATCAATAGAAGCAAAGAAATCAATGCAGTCCAGAGGGGCGGCTCTCATAGAAGGAGCAAGTGGGGTAAAATTTCCGGCTTGAATAGACAACCATGCTCTGGGTTCTGCCTTTTGAGGCAGAGTTGCATTATGTACCCCTGGCTGGCCTGGAACTCCCAGAGATGCCCCTGTCTCTGCCTCCTGGGTGCAGCGCTGAAATTAAAGCTGTGTGGCACTACTGGCTGTAACTGAATTTCTGTTAAAAGTTGGGGCTTCAGAGTCTACAGAGAAAATTGCTTAATTTGCTTGTTTCCTTTGTAATTCTGAATTTTATTTTATGCATTGTAAAGCATTCTGAGGGACAGAGTGATGGCTCAGTGGTTTAAAAATACGGTTCTTCTAGACGACCTGGGTCCTGTTCCCAGCACCCACAGGGTGGCTCATAACCATGTGTAGCTCTTGTTCCAGAAATTTGGTGCCCTCCTTGGACATCAGTGAACACCTGGTATGCAAGTTCACAGACATATGCACGCAAAACACTCATCCACGTAGAATAAGGATAAATCTTTTTTTTTTTTTAAACATTCTGGGATGGGGATGCTGGTGTGTGCCTGTAGTCTGCTCTTCACAGAGTGAGGCAGGTGGGTCTCTTGAACCCTCAAACTCAAGAGCAGTTTCCGTAATACCATGAGCCCCCATCTCATAAAAACAGAGAAACCAAACAAACTGTTACTCTGAAGAGAGATCCCTAGCCTTCCTCATCCTGCTGTAGGAGTTCATGATCTAGAACATTCTCAGAATCATTGTATACTGAGTTAGAGTGAACAGGTCAGTGATGACTGGGGTGTGCCATCAATGTAGTTCCTACATTGCCTTTAGTGCAAGTGCTTTGCCCAGATGGGCTTTGCTTATTACTTATTTGTTTTATTAATGGCCCTGGCGATTCTGGCAGGTTGCAGTGTGCATGCGTGTATTCTTTTGCTCGTTCAGACTGTTAATCGAATCCTCATTTCAATGGTCTCACGTTGGGTCTTTGGTGCGTTTCAAGCCCGTGATGCTGGCTGGCTCTCGGGTATTAATATTGCTGGAAGCATCTTAAGTGTGAATGGGTGTTTCTGGCAAGGAGCAGATTTTCATGTTAATTGACACTTTCTTTTATATACTAAACCGTGGATGCCAAGTGCTCTCCTCACTAGTAGTTGTAAATGCTAAATCTATACATGGCTTCACCACCTCCTGTCAAGATAAATGCAAGCTTCATTTCCCCTCAGAGGAGCTCAAAGGAATAATTTATCCCTGGTTTGTTTGGGAAGATGTTTGCAGCCAGTCTCACGTGGACCCAGCTGCAAAAATTTCCAGTGCCTAAAGCCAGCTCAGCAATGGCTTTTGTTCCTGGGAAGCCTGGAGCAGTGGGAATGAGAATCAGATTGGTCTCTTGTTCCAGTTCTATGATACAGAAGTGGCAGCAGTAACATCCTAAGTGGGAGTGTGTTGGTGTCCTCGAGTTCAGCCACACACTCTTACATAGTTAAGCGGTTATTTATAGAGAGAAAGGAAGTAGTTTGGGCACCCAGGGTAGGGGAGAGAGATAACTTATTTTTAATGAGGATGATCGTTTCTGAATGAGTACCTTAGAAATGAGTAGACTCACATCCTTCATCCAGTGAGCCAGTCTCTGAGCTGAGCCATATTGATCTGCTAGTAAAAACCCAGGGGCAGGTTTAATTTTTAATAGTTTATCGCTCAATGTAAGAAAGGTTTGCCATTACACTTTGAGACAATTTACTCTTAATAACCAAGTGTGGTAGTTGCAACCTTCATGGGCTTTTTGTGGCCGACCACAGCAGCTTCCAAGTGCTTTCTCTTCAGTTAGGTTTGTGCTCTTCATGATAGCCCTGTGAAGTAGGTAAGGAAGTTACCTTCAAAATACAGGTGAGGGACTTTTCCTTCGGAAAAATGGAAGTCCTTCTACTCTACTAAGCAGAGCTAGTACTGGAACCCGGGTCTTAGGCTCCTTGGCCTTGCATTTGTTAAACTGTATTAGCCACACTACTTGAAAGACAGTTGTAAGTGTTCCTTCTGTATCTCCAACAGAATGAGCTTGTCCGTCATGTCCCGGCACTTGTTGACTCATCTTCTGCATGAAGTCTCTCAGATTCTAAGTCTGCTTGTAGAATGTACACCCGAGGAACCGAGCATTAAAAGAGCCCACAGTCCTTGAGGTTTTCTTTGATGATAATATCTGTAACTGCATCAAACACAAATTTGACATTCTGTGTGTCTGTCGCACAGGTCATGTGACTGTAGATTTCTTTGACATCTCTTCTCATGTTGAGGTCAAGGAACTGGCTCTTGATATAATTCCCGGCATCCTCATAGGAGTTGTTCCCTGGTTTTAAAAAAATTAGTAAAGCAGAATAAATTAACCTGTAGGGCTCAAGTTTTAGGTGGCAAATTTGCTTCTTGGAGTATTGTTTTAGACAAATACGGTCAGGGACTGTTGGAGTGAGGATTCTGGCCTGCATGCAGGTGACTCTCAGAAGTGAGGATTCTGTCGTGCCTGCAGGTGACTGTCAGGAGTGAGGACTGTCATGCATGCAGGTGACTGTCAAGAGTGAGGGCTCTGTCATGCATGCAGGTGACTGTCAGGAGTGAGGGCTCTGTCATGTATGCAGGCGACTGTCAGGAGTGAGGGCTGTCATGCATGCAGGCAACTGTCAGGAGTGAGGACTGTCGTGCATGCAGGTGACTGTCAGGAGTGAGGACTGTCGTGCATGCAGGTGACTGTCAGGAGTGA
>NW_004949123.1:1265639-1271244 GCF_000317375.1 Microtus ochrogaster | reverse complement strand
GCAGGTGACTGTCAGGAGTGAAGATTCTGTCGTGCATGCAGGTGACTGTCAGGAGTGAAGATTCTGTCGTGCATGCAGGTGACTGTCAGGAGTGAGGACTGTCGTGCATGCAGGTGTTTCTCACTTGAGTGAAACAGTAGAACAGAGGAAAGGTCCCTGTGTTTCCATTTTTGCTTCTTGGTAGGTATCCTTGGAACAGTCGGTGGCTCTGGTGTATATATCTGCTCTATTCCAGAAACATCTGAACTTGAATCTTAAAACTATTCCTTTTGCCCTGGAATGAGGCGAGCCCATCACTCTTGTCTGCAGCAGTCAGCACCTACCATCATACTCTGGAAAACAAATACTGAGGTGGACTTTCTTAATTTTCTCCTCGAAGAGGTCCTTCTTGTTGAGGAAGAGGACGATGGAGGTGGCTGCAAAGAACTTGTGGTTACAGATGCTGTTGAACAGGTGCAAAGACTCATGCATGCGATTCTGGGGAGGAAACGTGGGAAATAGCAGATCAGCCTGTGAGGTGGATGTCTGTTTATTCCTGTTCTAACTGAACAGGCCAGTGTTCCAAATAAAAAGAGAAAGCAAGGGAACAGATCATCTGTTTTTAGTATGGTGGGGGACAACCAAATATTTAAATTTCCCTTCTGTCATTTTAATAGCTTGATTCGAGGGAGATTATTCACATGCAGAGTCTCAGTTCCCTTGTAGTTATGAATGCTAGAGAGGACGTGGATCTGTGGTATCTGTGGTAGTAACTGGCGAGGAACACTCAAGTGTGGAGATCTTTAGCTCCAGAGTCCAGACAGCATCCATAGTGCTGCCGTTAGGCTGAAACCAGGCCCAAATCAGCACTTTGTTACTTGTACCTCCAGGATGATTTTGCTAGCTTCTGTCAGCTGGGGCATGGCTGACGTGGATTCTCTGACCCTAGTGCCACAGGTAAGGGCTGGAGGATTTCCCAGTGCCATACTGCCGGCACCGGGGAGATATGTGTGCGGAGTCCAGAGTCAGCCAGTCCCCATGTCAGGTGAGTGGTTAGGGAAGTCATTCTTGTCATCTAATCAGGGAAAACTGATCTGTCGTCTCCTCACTGGTAGCTCTCCTGCTGTTGATAACTTCCATACCTGGTACACTCAGACTGACGTGGGAATGACAGCAAAGCTGTATTTCTGTTGGGCATCTGGCCAACATGGAATAGACGTTTATGTGAAATTACTGTTTCCACATCTTTGACTTCCTTTTCTCAAATCAAGAGAAGGGAGCTGGCACATAGACATCCTAAGTCCCTGCACTGCCCATTTTATCTGTCTGCTTCCACTTAGCATCACCACCTCTAGCTTTCTGGGGACCGCACCCAATGCTTGGATTCCTAATCTCACACCAAACTCGTGCTCAGAAAATTTGGAGCTTTGAAGTACGAACCTCGAACCTGCGCAGAAAGGGGATTTTCTGGAGTTAATAAGGTCGAGGCAGAGAGTGGTCTGCTAGGGAATGTCAAGGCTGTCAGTTCTAGCCAGTTGGGCAGTGGAGTGACAAGATTTGGAGACTCACCACTTCGTCGTCTTCCACCAGCACCATGTCATAGGCGCTGAGAGCCGCGCAGAAAATGATGCAGGTGACTCCCTCAAAGCAGTGGATCCATTTCTTCCTCTCTGATCTCTGCCCTCCCACGTCAAACATCCTGGGAAGAAGCAGCTGTTAGCAGGGGTGTGGCCAACGTGTGAGTCACTCGCCTTTGGTATTCACCCTGAGAGGCGGCTGCTTGGGGCCAGTTAGTAGCAAAATCAGAAATAGGAGAGGCAGGAGGAGGACAGTAATCCCGAATTGGGCTTCAGCAGAGGCCAAGAAACAAGCTGTGAGACCCGAGATGCCCCCAGGGAACCGAATGCTGACCTGAAATTCAGATCTTTCACAGAAAACTTGGTCTCGATAATGCCTGTGGTTTTGACTCTGGATCGGAGCACATCTTGCTCACTGGGGAGGTAGTCAGGATCTGTAATCCGGTCCAGCTGGTTCAGGTAGCTAGGGAAGACAGTGGTGTTGGTGATGTTCTGGTCTGCAGTCCAGACTAAAGGAGGCACAGGGTCTCCCCCTAAATCACACGCTAATAGAAGCAGGACTGGCGTCCACAGCACTGTACCAGGATTGTACAAATGCTTGTGCGCTTAGGGGAAGGAAAGGGGCTGAGGATCGTACGAATGCCACATCCACCTGAGGCAGCTCTTCTGTCTTCCTGACTAAGCCTTTCTAGACCCTTGAATAAGACTTGTTTAAATGTGTGCAAAAGTTCCATCAAGAGACCGGAAACAGATTGAGAGAGAGAGACTTGGAAGACACAAGACAAGGCAATGTGTGGGCCTTCTCCCGAGTCAACCAGGAATGTGAACACATTTTAATATTTGGAGATACTAAGGAATTATTAAATGTTTTGGTATGATATGATTTCTTCTTTGCATTTTAAATCCATAGTGAAATTGTTAGGACAGTGATAGCTGCAGAGGACTTTAACCAGCGGAGGGGCTGGAAAGTGAGCTCAGGGTGGCTGTGAAGCAGCTAAACCGGACGCTTCACTGTGCGCCCCGCTTTCCCGAGAACATGAGGAAGTTCACGAAGGGTGGGCAGAGGGCAGCTGTGAACTGAAATGACCTAAGATGGAGCAGGAGGAAAACTGACATGTGTAATGCACACCGTAGTTTCACATCTAAAGTCTCACTAAATCTTGGAAGACTTTGAGATTCCTGTCCCCCTTTACAGATAAAGGAAAACTTCAGAGGGATTCCTTGGGAGGACTGAGTTTCAGGGCAGCCTTGGCTGCAGTCAGCCCCTGTCTCAACGCAGAACAAGCAGAACAAGAAAGCGCTGTGGCCTGCTGTACAGCTCAGCTCTGTAGTCGCCCCGACCTGGAGCCAAGGGCAGCCGCTGATGTTTATGCAGTCTTTTCCGTGCTAACTGACTTCACTGGGCTGTAGTTTTTCTACCAGAAAGTGGGGCTAATGAGCTTTGAAGGCTAGTGTACAAGCAAGGACTCTGAGATGTAGTGTATGTTGTGCCCTAGCAGGGACAACCTTCGTAAGGGAGGATTCCAGAAACTCAATGGTAATATTTCAAGATGAGGTGACAAAGGGGTAAACATGGGTCTGTTTGGTCTTACAGCTCATGCCCACTTCTGATACTGTACTGTGGGGGGCTGATAGCTGTATCCCTTATCATTTTGGAACCAGCTTTGCAAAGTTGATAGTCTCTTAGTGTCTGACCATCTTTCTTTGGTTTGACTCTTGAGATAGAGCCAAGGGCTGCTAAGCAGAGCCACTGTTTTGAATTTTGTGTCTTCAGCTTCATAAGCTGCAGGGAGGCAGTGTAAAGAAATGCAAAACAGAGGGAACTGGCAGATGTCCCCACAGCCTTAAGTTTAGTTTGTGGGTCTGCAGCTTCCACTGCCTGGCGCTTAAAGCTGGGTGAGGTTTCTCCTGAACATCATCCCATCCCACCTCCCACCCGGAGCCTTACTAAGATGCCGAGTCATTGAGCTGGAACTCTGCAGCTCTGTCAAAGCAGGCTTGAATGCCAGGGTCCTTCCACAACTTCCTGATGACCTCCACCAGCTCAGGGGGCATGGTCCCCTCCTCAATGGAGTCTGCCAGGTTATTGAGCTGTCGACCCGCATCCTGTGTAATCGAGAAATGTGGCTGAGAATGAGCTAGGAGGGAGTCAGTGACCGTCCAGGTTTCTGGGAACTTACTGGATGGAACGTAGATATTGCTACCAAAGCCTAAGGTGGAACAGTCTCAGAGTGCAGTGTAAGGAGATATGCTAATTCATTTTGAGCATGCTCTCCAGATGTAGCTAGTCTGGGCTGCCTAGAGGATAGTGCCAGATGCTCCTTCAAGTGCTAGACTTCAGATTAGGCTGAAAGCGGACAGCTAGAAGGTATAGGTCCTTCGCTGCGGGACTGGAAATGTAAAAGCTACACTGGCCCTGAAGTACACAACCTAGTGTATTTCAGTGTATAAAAGGCTAGTGTATTAGCTTATAAAAGTCCCGTGGCTAGGACTAGAAGCTCAAGGAGAGAATTTAAATGATGAGGTTGAGGCAAAAAGATGCTGGGAGTTGATTTCATAAACATTCATTATAGGGGCTGGAGAGATGGCTCAGCGGTTAAGAGCACTGCCTGCTCTTCCAAAGGTCCTGAGTTCAATTCCCAGCAACCACATGGTGGCTCACAACCATCTGTAATGAGATCTGGTGCCCTCTTCTGGCCTTTAGGCATACACGCAGGCAGAATACGGTATACATAATAAATAAATCTTTAAGAAAAAAATCATTATAAAGGTAGAGCTTGTTTACCCTACTGGGATTTGGAGCTTAGCAGATGCAATTTGAGTTACACAGAGCTTTTTCTTACCCGACTTTCCTTGTGGTTTGCTGGTCTCTTGTCTATTTCTTCTCCTGCTTCCACCCTGAACCAGATAACATTAATCACGTACCGCACAGCTTGGTTCTGCATAGTCGATGCCTAGTGTGGCCATGGCTCTGACGATAGCCAGGATGGACTGCAACACGTTCCCATAGATGACAGATTTGAATTCTAGGCATTCTTCTGGAGAGTATCCATCCTGGTGAATGATCCTTCAAGGAACAGACACTAAACTTTTGGCGGGACCTGAGGAACCAGACCTAAGGGATTGGGAGTCTAGGGGATATATGGGTCATAGGAAACCACCTGTTTCTACTGCTGTCTCCTAGTGCAGGTTAGGGGGGGGCACTGAAAGTCAGGTCTTTAGCCCAGGGTTCTTTGGCGCTAAGGACCATTCTACTGGACCAACACTGGCTCCATGGCGCCCCACCTCAGTCCTCCCGGGGTTGTGTCGTACTCACTTCATCTGTTTGACGATGGTGCTCTTTCCTGACTCCCCAGCACCTGGAAGGCAAATGTCCATGCCGTCAGTTTCCACCGGCTCTCCCCAGTGGTCCAGAGGACGGTGTGTGAACTTACTGAGAGACACCGTGAGCTTTAGGCTCATCCACCTGGATTTATAGCAGTTCGTCCTCATTAACGCTATTTACATTGAGACCTGGATTCCTTTTTTATGGCTATCGTATACATTGTAAGCTGGTTAGCACCCTTCCTGGTCTCTACCCACTAGAGGCCACTAGCAGCCCACTCTTAGTTGTAGCAACCAAGGATCTCTAGACATACCTTGTGGCCCCCTGGGGCTCAAAAGTTCCCGGCTGGGAACCACTGACAGACTTGTAGATATTCCTTTAAGATAGTCACGCTGCCTGTTTAGACACAAGTAGTCTTGGTTGGGATTGGAAAGAGCTGGGGCTCTTTGTTGAGATGCTGTTTTTCCTACCGTGACGGTGTCTGTTATTAGCTGAAACATTCCAGTGTCCTTTTGTCCATCAGCCTCTCTACTGACCTGATCCCTCCATCCCCTCCCATCTTGCCTGTGCTTGTTTCCTCTAAACTGCTTACCCTGAACCTAGACAATCTGCTTAGGCTTAAAAGATCTGTCCATCAGCCCTTGTTCCTGTGTAACTCCCACGTTCCTCAGCAGCCTGGGTCGGTCAGCCCTGTTCCTGCGTAACTCCCGCATTCCTCCGCAGA
>NW_004949123.1:1258399-1265539 GCF_000317375.1 Microtus ochrogaster | reverse complement strand
CTCAGCAGCCTGGGTCGGTCAGCCCTGTTCCTGCGTAACTCCCGCATTCCTCCGCAGAGGCTGGGTCCATCAGCCCTTGTTCCTGTGTAACTCCCGCGTTCCTCGGCAGAGGCTGGGTCCATCAGCCCTTGTTCCTGTGTAACTCCCGTGTTCCTCGGAGCCTGGGTCCATTAGCCCCTGTTCCTGTGTAACTCCCACGTTCCTCGGCAGAGGCTGGGTCCATCAGCCCTTGTTCCTGTGTAACTCCTGCGTTCCTCGGCAGAGGCTGGGTCCATTAGCCCTTGTTCCTGTGTAACTCCCGCGTTCCTCGGAGCCTGGGTCCAGCTCACAAATGGCCCCTTTAGTGTGCATTTGGTCTTTACTGCTTCAAGTCCCCAGGTTCTTCATGGAAACTGTCCCAGGCAGCCAGCTTTCTGCTACACACAGATCAACGGTCCCACTTCAGTAGTAACACTGGTGTTTTTATTTCTTGTGTTTTTTTTTTTTTTCGTGAACCAGGTGTCAGTTGCTTGCTTTCTGTTTGAAGCCATGATCGGTTCCCATGACTGACCCACAGAGGTGCTTTATCATCTCTGCACCAACCAGTGATCTGCTTACGATGCCTCCAGTTAATGAACCGTCCAGATGTCAGGGGCTTTAGAGCAATTACTTAACAAAAAGCCAGGAGGGCATTTCTGTTAAAGACTCCATCTTCCCTGTGGCCCTCCCCTCCTTACCAGGTTCTCCAACATTTATTTTGAGAGCAAGGAGAAGAATCCAGACTCCTTGGCAAAAGCCAATAGGCTTCTCCTTGAGACTGTTGGGATGGCGTGGTGCTTTACGAACCCATTGCTGAGAGAGAGAGAGTCCTATCTTCTTACCGTGTACCACAGTTCTCTGACTGCAGGATTGGGGTGTGCCTGCATGGCCAGGGTTCTTGGTAGTTGTTGAACCCCAAAAGAGGTGTTGTTGCAGTTGGGTAGCCCAGCTTTGTACTTCATAGTTCAAGGAAAAGCAAGACAATTCCAGTGACCGTGACATTCTGGGTCCCCATATTAACTTAGCTCTAAGCTCTGCTTGGTTTCTTAGCTTGAGGACTGGACCAGGATGAGAACATGCCCAGCCCTCCCCATCAACCCACCAGAAAGGCAAAGAGAGTGTTAATCTTCCCCTCCGCGAGCCCAGCTCAGGTGACTCACCAAGCAGCAGCAGCTTGACGGTCTTGGCTTCCTTCTCAGCATCCTCCTGCAGCTTCCTTTCCAGCTCCTTGGACCTCTTGGCAAGTTCTTTGTCCTCGGCACTGATTCCACTCCCCATCTCTGCTGTCTCCTCAGAGAAGAGCCACTTTCTCTAGCTCCGAAAAATTTCCAGTACAGCTCCTGTCTGTGAGATCGAGATAAAGAAAGCCGGGATTGGGATAGAGTGACAGTCCCCTGCTCCCGTAAGCGTTAGTGACAGTGCGGACTGCTGGTTCTCGCACCCTGCCTACCCTGCTTTGAGACTCCCTCCTCCGGCTGGAGAACTGCTTCTGAATCTAGGGATTGTCCCCTTTATGTCTAGCAGTATGCCAGGGTAAGCTAATTAAAAGCTTTGCCAGTCAGGCAAAGGGCAAAGGCTCTAATGTTCTTTAATGAGGGAAATGACCTGGGTTTTGACACAGCTGGGTAGAACACAGGTACTGGAGCCCTGGGAGGAAGCAGCCACCTCCTCCCTTCTAAAGAGCTCACACAAGCCTGCAAGCCACTGTTCCAGGGGTTCGTTTGCATTGGAGAGCTGAAGAGCTGAAGGTTAAGGGTGATCCCCTAGCTGAGTTTACAAGGTCTTGGTTTTAGGGAATTGAAGGGATAGTCCTGGCAAAGACGTCTGCTCCAGGAGCTGTTATTGTTGCTTTGTGCCGGCTCATCTCTCAGAATGCCGTGTGTGTGTGTGTGTGTGTGTGTGTGTGTGTGTGTGTGTGTGAGTGAGAGAGAGAGAGAGAGAGAGAGAGAGAGAGAGAGAGAGAGAGAGAGAGAGAGAGTTTCTTTTCTTTCTTTTATTGTTGTTTTTTGAGACAGGGTTTCTTTGTATAACCTGGTTGTCCTGGAGCTGCCTCTGTGGACCAGACTGGTCTTGAACTCACAGAGATCCACCTGCCTCTGCCTCCTGAGTGCTGGGATTAAAGTCATGTGCCACCACCGACTGAGTCTTTGTTTCTCTGATTTACTACTGTGCATTTCTTCCATTCACAGATTAAATCTGATTCGCCTTTGAATTTGTGGTTTACTAGTAAGTCCTCATCAAATAGTTGCTTAATGAAGACAAAGGAAAAGGAGTATGTGGTAGAGAAATTGCCTTGCTTCCCCTTACCTCACACCAGCTACACTTGGCTAAGTGAACTTCGTTGGTATTTTGTGTGGGTTATATGCCAGTGTCACCTTACACAACAAACTTCTCCCCTGGGCAGTTGAACTCCGCCTCTGGAGAGGCTGGAATAGCTCTGCTCCCTCGCCCTCATCTTGGCTGTCCTGTGGGGGTGAGGGCACAACCTCACAGTTGCCTCACAGACACTGAATGTACCTCTTTGGCCATAGTTCTCAAGGCCAGTAGTTTCATTTAAATGAGTCTTCCCAGTGCAGCCCCCTCACCTGGACTGAGATACTTTAGAACAGGGATTCTCAACCTTCCTAATTCTCAACCCTTTAGTATAGTTCCTCATGTTGTGATGCCCCCCAACCATAAAATTATTTTTGGCGCTACTTCATAACTGTTATTTTGCTGCTGTTATGAATTGTCATGTAAATATCTGATCTGTAAGATACCCGATATGCGATTCCTGTGAATATGCCATTCAGCCCCTCAGAGGGGTCGCAGTCCACGGGCTGAGAATCACTGTCACGCAAGGAGCAGGCACATCAGAGGCCCTAGAAGTTTGTTAGAAAGACAGTCTCAGATATCAGCTCAGAAAGCCCAGTAAATAACCAGGATTTAACAGTACCTTGGGTGACCCACAGGGTGTTAAGGTTGGGAAGACCTGCCCTAAGGAACTGCTTCTCCCCAGACTTGCCTATACCTTTCTTATGTATTTCCTGAAATATGGTCGTGAGATCACCTGGCTTTTCAAAAATGTTAAAATAGTTAGAAATACTTGTAAAATATTTTATTGTATTTTAGAATCTATACATTTCGGTTACTATTCATTTTGCAAGCTAAAATGAAGTTACTATAAGTGGTTTTTATCATCTGGCAAGTTTGAAAACTCCGCCCTACAAAAGTAAATTTGGGATGTATACATTGGCATTTACTAGAAAGATTTTTTTTTAAAACTGTGTCTCATGTAGCCTAGCTTCAAAGCACTGTGATTACAGTTAATGTGCCCCCACGCCAGGTTTATTTGGTGATGGAGATCAAACCCAGGCCCATGTGCATGCCAGTGTGTGTATGTGTGTGTGTGTTTAAAGACAGTAAATTGGATGTCCAGGCATGAGATTTAAATTTTTCCCCAGGTGATGTCCAGGAAGAGCCAAGGCAGAAAAGAACCTTTAAGATAAACAGACTGGTTGTACCTTTAGAGCCAAAATTGTGTGCAGTAGCGTGAGAAAAGTGGAGGAGAAGCAAGGTTCCCCCACGAACCGGACACTAGGAACCGTGGCTTATCATCTTCCTTTGCCCTCCTCCCAGTACCTGGCAGACCAGACTTTGGAGACTGATGAGAGAAATGACTGCTAAGGGCCTGCAGTGGCAATCCCGCTTTCCCAATCAAAAATTGGCAAGTGCCCAGTGACTTAAGGGCAAACAAGAGTCCCTTTGAAACTGTGGCTGTTTTGGAATCATGGCTAGGAGGATCCAGTAATTATACCTCCGGCGCTGGCTGCCCTGCCCTGCCCTGCCCTGCCCACAGTATTGATAACTTAGACAGAGACCAGACCTGTACTGAAGGCCCAACTGTTCAAAAGGGGACAGCAGAAGATGGCGCTGGCGGTTTCTGTGCCTTTGCTGCAGGTGGGTTCTGCAGCTGCTTTCAGGGCACGCAGTTTGGTAAACAGAGAACTCAATAGTCCTCCTTTTCCTAACCCCCACCCATCCCCTTGAGTGAGAAAAAGAATCGAACCGTTGAGCAAATGGGGAAACTGGACAGCGGGCCTGTGCTTGAGAGAAACCCCCAGCTCGATTAACACATGTCGAAACACTTGCCCTCTTTCTCATCCCAGCTGCTGTTGCTCCAGACTCTGGTTGGTGCTTGCCTCTGCTTGGTCACAAGCGGCAGGCGGAAGCTCCCCATTCTCACGCTTGAGCTGAGACACTCTCAGACCGCCTGCCTTCCCAGAGTGCCTCTCTTAGAGTAGTGGTCCCCCTGCATGAGGCCTGACAGAAGCCAGGGGTTTGGGTCACAGCCGTAAGGTGGCCATATCATTTTGAGTGAAAGCAGGCGCTGTTTCCCCGGGGAATTTGGGCATGCTTCCTAAGTGAAGGAGATCTCAGGATCAGCCTCACATTTAGTGAGAAGCTGTGCCCCAGATGGAGTGTGGGACACCGACACAGGAAGAATTGCCTTTGGGAACTTGCAGTCCGTGTGAGGAGGCTGGGGAAAGCAGAGTAACAATTAAAGGGCTGATGCTAATATTGGAGATTCAGAAAACCTTGCTTCCACCCCCTGGTAGGAGAGGCAATTATACATCTATTGTGAGTTTTACAAAAAGAGTGCACACCTGCACGCGCGCGTGCGCGTGTGTGTGCGTGTGTGTGTGTGTGTGTGTGTGTAAGCCAACAGCTCTTGCCCTTAACAAAGCATGCAGCAAGTCAGAGTGGAAGAATCCTGAGTTCTTGGCTAGCCTGAGCTGCACAAGGACCACATTTTAAATAACGATAATATTGAAAGCAAGGGGTGATTGTGAAATGGACTTTCCACAGGGAGCCAGGCCAGCAGAAATGGAAGATAAGAGTCTGGGGAGGGGAAAGGATGAAAGAGAAAAGGTATAAACATGAGCTTAGACTGCAAAGCTCCATGGGACTGGACAGGAAAGGGTGGGAGAGCTGGGAGGTGAGGAAAGGGAAACAGAGCAGCTAGTGATGGGCCTGGAGTGTCAGGTAGGGCCGACCTGCAGACAAGCACAGAGGCAAGTGCTTGGTGCTATTGTAGTTCTGGGTGACTGAGGTGAGGGGATAAGAGTTGATGCTGGGTCAAGCTTGATTCTAGAAAGGTCTGGGAATAGGATGGGGCATAGGAAATTGCCCTGGGCAAGTATTCTTGGGAAGCTTCGGCTGTGTTCTCCCAAGTCTAGTATCTACTAGAAGAGATCAATCAGTTCTAGCCAGGCTGGCCTCACTAGAGAGGGAACTGGAGGTCAGAAAAGCAGGGAAGCTGTTCAGAAACGGGAGGGCGCTGATGTCAGGAGGGGTTCAGGAAGGTCTAGTTGAGAAGCCAAGGTGGAAATCGGTTTGGAGGAAGAGGAAGCAGTGTTTAGCGGTAGGTAAGTCCCAGAGACTGGAGCAGCATTGAGGCTTCATTCCCCAAGCCTTATTCCGCATGGACAATAAAACCCCACTGAAATTCTGCCTGTGTGAGTGGGTGGGACACTGACAGAAGCAGGGCGGACTTCCTAACAACCACTACAGACCACGTGACCTCAAGTATGGGGGTGGGGGAAGGCTATCTAGTGAAGGGTGTGCTGTTGCTGGTGGGACTTAGAGATGAAGGTGCTCATGAACTGGTTTGCCTGGGTTGGGTGGAGAACAATTGCCACCTATTGGCTGGGTAGGTAGATCTGGATTAGGAGATCTTCATAGGCCTGGCCCAGTGTAATGCTCTGACCCTTAAAATGATGTCAAAATCTGCATTTTACCAGACTATAAATGATCTTCTATATGGTCACATGGTACTTGATTGATAATTTTGGGATTTATTTTATTCATTTTTGGAAACCAACCTTCTCACAATGTCTAAGGGCTATATTCAGAATAGCCCACTTTCTAAGTCTGGGTGAGACTGGGTGATTAGTTCTGCAGGATTTTTCTTGATTTCCATCCTCTTGATTATGCTGTAACTCTGTATACTTCTTTTCTGTGTGTATCATATAAATCACACTATTAGGACCTTTCTATTTGTGTAGCTGTTTGCATCCATCCTTCCACAACTTGATGTTGTAAGCATTTTCACATGACTAAAACGTTCTCCAAGAACAATATTAGTGGTTGTATTTCACTGAGTTCATGTACACATTCCCGTTTAGCCAGGAGGTGGTGGGGAGGCAGAGGCAGTTGGATCTCTGAGCTTGAGGCCAGCACACAGAGTTCCAGAACGGCCAGGGCCACAGAGAAATCCTGCCTTCCAGAACCAACCAAACAAACAAACACCATTCCCCGTGGCCCTTTATATTTCTAAATTTTCTGTGGTAAGCATTGCAATATTGAACAACTTTGTGGATATTTTTCAGATAACCCTTTATTTTTATTATTATTTTTTGTTTTGTTTTGTTTTGTTTGAGACAGGGTTTTTCTGTGTAACCCCAGTTGTACTGGAACTCACTCTGTAGACCAGGCTGGCTTTGAACTCAGATTCTCCCGCCCGTGTGTACCTCCAGAGTGTGGGATTAAAGGTATACCACAACTACCCAGGTTCAGATAATCCTTTTTTAAAAGAACAGTTTTGGGATCCCCATCCTCTGAAGAAATCCCTAGAAGCTACTGTGAAATTTGTTGGGTCTGCCCATCTTCCTGAGTCCTGATTGAGAGAGGTGCAGTTTTTCTTTTCTCTTTTAAATGTGTCTTCCCTTCTCTCCTCCTCTTCCAGGCGACTGCTGAGAGTCACAAGTTGCACGCTCTGGGGCTTTTTCTTTAAACACTAATAAAATTATTTTTTGATCTTTAAAAAAAATGTTAGAAGTGGATTATTGGGTCAAAACAGTAGAACTTGAGACCCTTGATTATATTTTGCTAATGGTTCTTAGATTATATGAGTGTGTCTCAGTTCAATACACTCGTCTGTATTGGGAAGCTTTTAGTGGCTCCTGTTTTGATATTTAAACATAACAAAGTAGGAACAAGGTATCTCTTGTTCTGTTTTAGACTTGGATTCTCTGTGAGCTGGATTTCCCCCACTGCTCTTCTAAGTTTAAGGGGCCACTGCAGGGGGTTTCTTGTTTGTGTTTTTGTCTTCTTTTTTTTTTTTTTTTTTTTGGTTTTTCG
>NW_004949123.1:1236123-1258299 GCF_000317375.1 Microtus ochrogaster | reverse complement strand
TTTTTCGAGACAGGGTTTCTCTGTGGCTTTGGAGCCTGTCCTGGAACTAGCTCTATAGACCAGGCTGGTCTCAAATTCACAGAGATCCACCTGTCTCTGCCTCCCGAGTGCTGGTATTAAAGGCGTGCGCCACCATCGCCCAGCCCCTGTTTTTGTCTTCTTATATATAAGTGCATTGCCTCCCAGGTGTAGAGGGATGTTACCACTGAGCCCTCAACCCCTTCCCAGAGCAATAGTTTTCAAAGTTTACGAAGAGTGGACAGGAGATACCCTGGAGGTAGGCTCGGATGTAGATAGAGAATGGGGCTCAGGGCCCAGAGGTCAGGGTAGGGACAGGAAGGAAGAGTTGTGGGGGTGGTGAGACCTTTAGAACAGCTGGGTGTGTGTGTGTGTGGGGGGAATGAAGGACTCCCCCAAGGGCAAGAATAGGGACTTTTAGTGAGAGAACTTTCCAGGTTTCCCTTAGGTAGGACTGGCCCTCAGGCGCGGGGAATGCTGGTTTGAGAGGAGTTGAGAGGCCCTATTCAAACAGTCCAATTTCACTTAACCCACAAGGAGAGCCAATGAGTTGGCAATAAGGATCCCAGGCATTGGGTAGTAACTTAACAGGCCAGACACAGGCCTAAGCACTTATAATTAACTCATTTATCTTCACCAGCATCATATAGAGCAGATACTCATTTACAGAAATAGCTCAGAGAAGTTCAGCGTTAAATCAGGAGTAGGTGGAGATGCCTGAATTTGAACCTAGATATTCTGGCTAGTCCAACCTCAATATAGAAACTAGTGTGGGATGGGGAGCTAGCCTCGAAGGGCACACCCTGTTTACCAATGTTCAATAGAAGGAAACAGATTCAGGTGGGAATGCCGAGAATGCAAGGGCAGGGCTTCTGCTTAAAATGGATCCTGGGACCCTAATAATAGCTACCTGACTTTGTGCCAGGCATTGTGCAAAGGGGCTTTACATTCAATCCTCAGTAACTCCTTTGAATGAGATGCTGTCATTACCTCATCTCATCTTACTGATGAGGAAGCTGACGCACAAAAATCGCCCAAGACCAAAAGGCCAAGCCAGGCCAAGCGGGGCGGGTGGCTGCCCACGTGGCGTTAGGGAAACAGGGAGAATGGTGGGGGCGTGGCTAGACGGGCGGAGGCGTGGCCGAGCGGGGCGTGGCCGCAGACTTGGCGGGGCCTGGGGCAGGCGAGGTTGGCGCGCGTCCGGGAAGGTTTAGGCGGGGTCGCACCTGTTGCGTGACTCCCCCGCAGCTCGGCCACGGGGTTCGGATCGCTAATTGATGCCCAGAAAGTAGTGAAAGAACCCTAGGCGAATTCCGGGTCCGGTTTTCTGCGGAGCACGTGGCCGGCTTCCTCTTGAGTGCGGGCTGGGGGGTCGCGACTCCAGGGTCTCCTGAGGTCATTCTGGCCGCAGAAGTCGGCGGAGTCCGCCTTCGGCCAGCTGGCCATTTTGAAAAACTCCCTTCCCGCCTCTCAGTGCTGGTGCAGGGGCCAGTGGCGCGACCTCGCCCCGGTGGGGCCCTCTCCCTTCACCCCAGCCGGGCTTTCCCGCTGGGCAGACTTTGCTAGGCAGCCTCCCTGGTACCACTCGGGACTCGGGCAGTATGGCCTCAGGTAAGCGTGGGGCGCGTGTTTTGGTGATACAGAGATCCCGGGACAGAGGTGCCTTGGTCCGGTGACAAGAGCGAGTGTGAGGGTCTTGGCACAGCCTGCAAGACCTAGGGGATGTGAGCAGATCCTAGAAGGGTCTGGGAAGCAGAGCTTGAGTGTGCAGGCAGAGTCTGGGGTCTTTCCCACAGACCGCAGACAGGACCGTGCCTCCTGCTCTTCCTGTCTTCCTAGGAGGCAGCGTCTGCCAGTCAGTGGAATTTTCCCAAGACAGGCTCCTCCCTCCCGGGCTCGAATTCTTCGTTCTGCCTCCTTCTCCCAAAGCTGAGCTGTCCCTAGAGCAGGGGTCAGATGGAGTAGAGTGTGGGCTCTACCTCAGAGGCGCTGGGTTTTCATGAGTACTCTTGCCTTGTCCCTGGAGGAAATGGGTTTTGAGTTTGGAGAAGCTCAGGCTGTATTTTTGCTTATTATTTTTCGCTCTGGTTGGCCGGGCCAACCTAGCCTGGACTTTGGCTTCTTTGCCTTGAAGCTTTGGCAAGGGATGAGGGCTCGCGAGGTGGGGTGAGGGGTGGTGCAGAGCTGAGAGCTGGCGCTGCTCCATCTGTTTTCTTTGCACCCCCACCCCAGTCCGCGTTACCATCAGTCACGTCACTCTAGGGACTGGAGTGGGAAGGGAGGGATAAGGGGCAGGATGGAGGCCCCACTACCCGAGGTTGCCTAGACAACATCAGAAATCGTGGCCAGGGCCTCTTCCGCCTGCGGGGCGCTGCTTCCTGCATCAGTCACTCCCGCTGGGGGCGGGGCGGAGGAAGGGGTTGGATGTAAGAGAGCTTGGCCTCAGCCGGTGAGGTTCCTCCGCTGTCGCCTTGGCCCCAGCCATGGCATCCTATCCTGGCCCAAGCAAGTCCAAGTCCAAATATCCCTTTAAGAAGCGGGCCAGCCTGCAAGCTTCCGCTGCTGCTCCAGGTAAGTGTTCTTGGCTTCAGGCATGGGCTCCTCCAGGTTACCTGGTGCCTCCAGGTTACCTGGTGCCTTAGAGAGGGGCCCCCTTCTGCAGCACCCTCTCTGCAATGATGCCTCTCTAACCTCGGTTCCAGGGCTGACTAGCTGGTTTCCATGGCGGAGAGAGGGGGCCGGGAGGGGGTGCCTGAGGTTTCCATGTCAGGGATGCTGCCCTCCGTAACAAGGAGTGGGTGTGGATGTGAGTGCAGGAGAGTCGTCTGTGCACACGTGCCCGCTTGTGCAGATGCTAAGACGGCGTGTGAGGTGTATGTGAATGGAGAGGGGAGGGTGTGGGACTGCCTGCTTTGCGGACTGGCTACCGTGTTTGGTGCCTGTGCCTAGGCAAGGCAGGCTCACCTTGTTAACTCTTTCCAAGACCCTAGATCTAGAACTCCCTCGTTGGTGAGAGTGGCGGACTTTGACATCTGGGGTCATGCATTGCTGGCACATACGGGGCTAGGGCTCAATTGCTACTATCCTTGCTGTGTGCTTGTTCCTGGTCTGTGTTGTGAGTCTCTTCCGGAGAGCGGGAGTCTTTGGGATGCCTAGTGGGCTGTGTACCTTGCACCCTTGGGTTTGGCTCCTATTTTGTGGGTATCTCTGCACCATTGGCGGCTGATTGTGTGCTGCGGACTGTCTGTCCTGGTGAGAACTCAGCTACTAGAGTTTGTGCTTCCAGGGGTGAGGGTGTCCCCCACGCTCAAGTGTTCTGGCTAAAGAAAGACCTTTTGGTGATTGTTGTTAACCCCTCGTAGCTGTATTTACACCCTGGCCACCCTCCTCTAGCTTGTTCTTAGGCTGCGGAAGATGCCCGACTAGGGCTTTGTACTGTGCTGAGCTGTGTCTCAGGCTGTGTGCTCAGATCTGTGTCTTCCAAGTGTGTGCTCTGGGGCTGCGCTGGTTACTCTGTGGCTGAACCAGAGACTCTTGGGTGGTTAGACCCTGAGAGCATCTTGTCCCAGGGGTCAAGACCTAGTGAGGCAGTCTTGATAAGGGGGGGGGGGGGGCTCCTAGTCAAGAGGAGAGAGTAGGCACCAGAATCCTGGAGCTGATGATGTGGTCCCCTCTTGGCTTTGGGCTATATATGTCATGTTGTGATACCAACTTATGGCCCCGGGCCAGGGAGACAGGACCTGGCCTGAGGGAGTGTGGAGGTTGTTGCCAGTGTGTCCCCTCTGGTGAGTCTAGTAGTGTTTTGTAGTCATGTGACAGATTGGGAAGATGACTCTGGCTGCTGGAACCCTGCCGGCTCATCCAGCTCTGCTGCGTAGGCCCAGGGTTACCTGACAATAAAGGGTTTAAAATGAGAGCTTTTGACTTCATTTCTGTAGCTCTGAGGTCTGCCTTCAGGGACGTAGAAGTGGCTGGTGGCTGGATGTGTGATGCACGCCTGTCATTAGCTACTTGGGAAGCTGAGGCAGAAGGATCATGAGTTCCAGGTATGCCTGGACACGAGAAAAAGAGAAAGGGGTGAGGGTTGAGCACACACAAGGCCTCAGTGTGGTCCCAGTAATGAAAAAGACCAGAAAACAAAACTCCCAAATGTATTTAAGAGGATGGATAGGATCTGGATCTGGGTTTTTTTTATTTGTTTGGTTTTTGAAACAGGGTTTCTGTGTATAGCCTTGGCTGTCCTGGAATTCACTCTGTAGACCAGACTAGCCTCAAACGCAGAGATCCTCCTTGTCTCTGGCTCCTGTGTGCTGGGTTTAAAGATGTGTACCACCACTGCCTGGTCTAGTATCTGGGTTCTTGATAATCAAAGACTTTGAAATCTGGGTTGGGTAGGTAGTTGTTGATCATTACCTATTCTGCACTCTTGCAAGGGAGAAATGGTATCACCTCATCACCCCTACAAAGCTCCTTTCTGTTCTTGCTCTTTCTACTTAGCAGCCTTGTCCCTGCACTGGGCTCAGAGGCCCTCTCACCCTCCCGGCTGAAGGGGCTCCATGTGGGAAGTGTTTGGAGCATCCCAGGAATTTCTGATTGCAGTCTCCTGGACTCAGGGCCCTAAGCTTTACAGAACACTTGTAGGACATTCCTCTGTGAGTCCTGGGGCTAGGGCCAGGTAGGACAAGGCTACTTCTGACCCACTTATAGCCTGTGTCCAGAGGTTAAGACAAGCAAATAGCCGGGCGATGGTGGCGCACGCCTTTAATCCCAGCACTCGGGAGGCAGAGGCAGGCGGATCTCTGTGAGTTCGAGACCAGCCTGGTCTACAGAGCTAGTGCCAGGACAGGCTCCAAAGCCACAGAGAAACCCTGTCTCGAAAAAAAAAAAAAAAAAAAAAAGACAAGCAAATAAACAAAAGTAGAGTTCTGTGTGTCTCCCAAATGCTGCTCCCATATTCCAAGGTAGTCTTCTTGAATAGGTTGTTCCTACCCTGACAGTGGGCTTGGGACTGGCGTGGAGGCCAAGAAGCCTCTGTAACTAGCTCCTATTCAGATTCAACCGGTGGTCCAACTACCAGCCAGCTTTTGCATGTAGCAAAGACCTTGTCTCTCCCGAAGAGCTCATAGTTAGGGCCCGAAAGACTGGTGGACAGAGGTAACTGCCCAGAGGCTCAGGGCCCAGGGGAGGATGGCTAGTCTCCATTCTTGTCTCTTCTCCTACCCTTTGGCCAGCCAGACTGTGTCTACTTTCTGTCCCCTAGGGCTGTGGTTTAAGGAGACTTGGCCCCTCCTTTTCAGACTGCCTTGCTTGGCCATATCAGCCTGTCTTGTTTCCCTGTTGAGATCCCTGCATCGGGGTGGACCTCGCTGGCACTGAAGAGGTTAAGGTTCTGTTAGAGTTCTCCTCTGGGTTTCTGAACTCCCTTGAACTCTCCCAGCCCCCTACTTGGGGCCATCCCAGGGTCTCCCCTGCTTATAGCCGCACTTGGTACAGCCCATGCCAGCCCCTGAGCTGTCCTGGGGGACTGACTGCAGCTTCACAAGGCAAACAGGCAGGCAAGGGGCACGGGGCTGCTACCAGAACACTCTTGAACTCCGCAGGTAGGGTGCCAGTAGGGAGCACGGCAAGTCAGAAGCTGGGTCCTGATCTAGGTTAAGCTCCTTTCTCTTTCTTTGTCCAGCTTTGGGACTGTACCTGGAATACTAGGAAGTGGGTGCAAAGACCATAAGGCATACTACCTAGACAGAGCCTCCGAGTCCTTTTCTAAGACAGAGTGGAGGTGGGGAAGAAGGTTCTGGAAGGATGGCTGCATCTTCTCCAGCTGGCTGGGAGAACCGAGGGTCTGTGAACAGCTTCCTGCAGGAGGAGGCTAAGACTGTTGAAGGACCTATCTGAGTCCTTCCTGGTGGGCTGGGGTCTCAGGCCGTCCAGGAGACTAGCTGCTTCAGACCGTTAGTGTTAGCTCCGTGGTGGGGCCCATGAAGAGTTGTTCTGCCCTGGTTGGAGTAGAAAGACCCCTGGCTTCCAACTTTTCCTTTCCCAGGGCCTTCTGTGGGGCCTCCAGCCCAGATGCTAGTGTCTCCAAGTGGCATAGACTGTGGTAGCTCCCTTCAGGACAGCTAGCAGTGGGTGGGGCAGCCTTGGCAGCTCTGGGGTCCTCGAGAGAGGACAGGCCCCTACGGGGAGAGAGGGCGCCTTAGCAACCAGGTCCTCTTCTTGGATAGTTGCTTCTCAGAGTGTCTGCTGTACTTGCCTGTGCCTTGCAGGTCTAGGAGAGGAGAAGGCCGCTCTGTTCTTGTCTGTGAAGGACCTGTTAGGCCAGGGGCGGATCTGATCCTGGGTTTGTGCGCTAGAAGCTGACGATCCTTAGTGTGGCCACTGGTCCTAAATGAGTGCCGTGTGTGTGTGTGTGTGTGTGTGTGTGTGTGTGTGTGTGTGCACATGTGCACCCCTTTCTGGAAAATAGTCCCATGCAGATAGATCCTCCTGGTCTAAGGGAGGGGGCCACCCCCACCTCAAGTTCTTATCGCAGAATTGATTCATTTGCTCTGTAGGCAGGCGCAGGACCTCATCCCTGAGGCTGGGGTGGTTACAGGCCTCTGTGTAGATGTGGATGGTTTCCTTTGGGAGCCCCACATGGCTGCTCTTCTGTCTCAGTGGATATATTGCCCAGTGTCTAGGCCCTGGCTTTTAATAGGTTCTGGCCCCAGGGTGGGAACAGGCTCTTGGCTTCCTAGATAGGTCCTACCCCTCCTCCCCTTGACCCTGGCATCACTGTCTCTACAGAGGCTCGGGGTAGTCTGGGGGCCTCTCCGCTGCAGTCTGCCCGATCCCTGCAGGGCACTGCCCCCGGCCTCAAGCACTTCCCACTCGACCTTCGCACATCTATGGATGGCAAATGCAAGGAGATCGCTGAGGTATCACCGGGGCACCCCACCCCTTCTCACCTCATTCTTGGCTGTCCCTGACCCTAAGCCTTGCCCAGGAGCCGTGCCTCCTGCCCACACCCCTTGCCCAGTCTCTGTGGGGGGTCACAGAGGGCTTGAAAGCATGGCCGCCTGACCTTTCCTCGTTCCCTCCTTGGTACCAGGAGCTGTTCAGCCGCTCACTGGCTGAGAGTGAGCTCCGCAGCGCCCCTTATGAGTTCCCAGAGGCCAGCCCCATCGAGCAGCTGGAGGAGCGGAGGCAGCGGCTGGAGCGGCAGATCAGCCAGGATGTCAAGTGAGCCTGCTCCTGCCTCTCCCCTGTCCCTTTGTCCCTTTGAGGTCCACTGGGGAGGCAGCACAGAGCACATTCTCTGGAGCCAGGCCATGCTCATTCCATCTTCTGGGAGGTTTAGAGTCTGCAGGATAAACTTACTTCTGGAACTGCTTTCTCGTCTCTGAAGTGGGCTGCGAGCAGCCCAGGATCCACAGCCCTGCCCGTGAGGACCACCTGTGGCAGTGTGTGCACAGCAGCTGGCACAGGCTGGGACCCGGCTGCTGCAGCCACTGCTCTTGCTTTACCAGACCCTTTTCCTCTCACCTCTAGGCTGGAGCCAGATATCCTGCTTCGGGCCAAGCAAGATTTCCTGAAGACAGACAGTGACTCGGACTTACAGTGAGGAAGGAAGGGGACATGCAGGGGGCATGCGCCGGGCCTGTGGAGCTGGGGTCTGTACTGTGGCTGTCTCAACCCCTTCTGTCTTCCTTTCTCATAGGCTCTACAAGGAGCAAGGAGAGGGACAGGGTGACAGGGGTCCTTGGGAGCGCGATGCGGTACTGGAACGGGAATTTCAGCGGGTCATCATCTCTGGGGAGGAGAAGTGCGGGGTGAGTGTGGAGTGAAGCCTTGGGTTCTAGAGAGTTCTGGCCTGGGGAACTGGCGGGAGCTAGAGAGTGCATCTTTCTTCTGGTGCCTGGAGTGTCAGAGGTGCTGGGACTGGAGAGGGCTGGGTAGTCCTGGGCTCGAGGCCTTTGAAACTGGGGGTCAGCAGTATGCAGTCTGGGGATGGCCAAAGGGTGAGTATTATAAGCCTGAGTGTGGACAGTGACTGCCTGTCCTTGTCTTCAGGTGCCATTCACAGACCTGTTAGATGCAGCCAAAAGTGTGGTGCGGGCACTCTTCATCCGGGAGAAGTACATGGCCCTGGCCCTGCAAAGCTTCTGCCCCACCACCCGCCGCTACCTGCAGCAGCTGGCTGAGAAGCCCCTGGAGACGCGAACCTATGAGCAGAGCCCTGATACCCCTGTGTCTGCTGGTGGGAGCTCCCGTCCCTCCCCAGACCCCAACTGCCCTGGGTGCTTAGGCTTGGAGCCTGGGCGCTTCTGCCCTGCCTGCATTTCCCCGCACCCAGGCTTTCTGGCTTCTTGCTGTCAGGCAGGGTGGAGGTTGGGTCCCATAGCTGCTCTTTTGGAGCCTTTGACATCCCTTGCTATGGACCCCACAGACTGGGCAGCTGCAGGCTCTGAAGCTCCCTGGCCCCGACTCTTCCCCCGCTCTCCCCTTTGCAGATGCCCCGGTGCACCCCCCGGCCCTGGAGCAGCACCCGTATGAGCACTGTGAGCCTAGCACCATGCCTGGGGACCTGGGCTTGGGCCTGCGCATGGTGCGTGGTGTGGTGCATGTCTACACCCGCAGGGATCCGGATGAGCAGTAAGAGGGGTGTGGTGTGTGCTGGGGTGTACCGTAGGGAATTGGCTTGGGAGAGGGGCCAGGCGGCTTGCCTTGCTCTCCTCACCTGAGTTTCCCACATGCTAGCTGTCCAGAGGTAGAACTTCCGTACCCTGACCTACAGGAGTTTGTTGCTGACGTCAATGTGCTGATGGCCCTGATTATCAATGGCCCCATGTAAGTTCCCACCTGTCCCACCTCAGAGCCCAGATCTTCCAGCCTTGCCCTGCCCTGCCCTGCCCTGCCCCAGACAACTGTCACTTTGTCACCTGCCACTCCCGAGTCATGTATTCCTAGTCTGCTGCCCTTACTCTGTATGCTCCTGCCTCCTGCCTTCGCCCTTCCCGGGAACCTCCACCAGGAGCTGAGTCTTTCTCTTCTTCCTTCTTGCCCAGAAAGTCATTCTGCTACCGCCGGCTGCAGTACCTGAGCTCCAAATTCCAGATGCATGTTCTGCTCAACGAGATGAAGGAACTGGCTGCTCAGAAGAAAGTGCCCCACCGGGACTTCTACAATATCCGGAAGGTGGGCCCTCAGCTTGTGGTCTTTGTGTCCTGATGGATCTCTCTCCTCCCGAGACTGGGGTTCTCCTCTCGCCCCCCAACAGTCAATATGGAGAGCCCTCTTTTACCCCGTTTTGGCCATGGACATTTCTTCTAAAAAATTACTATGTTACAATTATGTAATTGTGTGTGTGTATGGGTGTGGGCATGTGGAGGCTGAGGAAAACCTCCCAGAAGTCCTTTCTCCTCTTCTGCCCTCTGGGTCCTGGGGAGTGGCTTGTCAGGTTCGGTGGCAGGTGCCTTCACCTGCTGAGCCCTCTCTCCCCAACTTTGCATTTGTTTGTGTGTTATGTGTGCATATATTTATGCATGCTTGCAAGTACATGGTCACAGTGTGTGTGTGTGTGTGTGTGTGCACATGCGTGCATGTATGTGCACATCCCTGTGCACATTCACGCATGTGGCGGGGAAGCCAAAGTTAACATTGACAGAGTTTCTCGCTTAAACTCAGAGTTTGTTGCTCTGACTAGTCTAGGTTTATTTTGTGTCTCCCTTGCCTCTGCCATCCTCACGTTAAGATTATAGGTAGACTGTTGCATACCCCTGGCATTTATGTGGGTTCAGGGGATCACTACTGTAGTCCTCATGTGCTGAAGTAGTAAAGCCCTAGCCATTGGTGGACCCCGCGGTCCCTCTCTGCTGCAGGTGGACACGCACATCCATGCCTCATCCTGCATGAACCAGAAGCATCTGCTGCGCTTCATCAAGCGGGCAATGAAGCGGCATCTGGAGGAGATCGTACATGTTGAGCAGGGCCGTGAGCAGACCCTACGGGAGGTCTTTGAGAGCATGAACCTCACGGCCTATGACCTCAGCGTGGACACACTGGACGTGCATGCGGTATGTCCCAGGGGCTGGGGTGTTGGGTCGGCACTAGGGCCAGGGATTAGGGGTATGACCTCGGCCTTCCCATCTCCTCCAGGACAGGAATACCTTCCACCGATTTGATAAATTCAATGCCAAATACAACCCTATCGGGGAGTCTGTCCTCCGAGAGATCTTCATCAAAACCGACAACAAGATTTCTGGGAAGTACTTTGCTCATATCATCAAGGTATGGAGCAGCTGCCCTACTGAGCTAGAGCCCACGTGTAGGAGGGCTCCAGTGCCAGGAGCGGGGAGGCAGGAGGCCTGAGGAACACCTGTGCTGGGTCCCCGGGCCGGGAGGAACCTGTTGTGTTGCTTCTGCTGTCTAGGAGGTGATGTCAGACCTGGAGGAGAGCAAATACCAGAACGCAGAGCTCCGACTGTCCATCTACGGGCGCTCGAGGGACGAGTGGGACAAGCTGGCACGCTGGGCAGTGGTGCACAAAGTGCACTCTCCCAATGTGCGCTGGCTGGTGCAGGTGCCCCGCCTCTTGTGAGTGTCCCTTAGAGCGGGAGGAAGCCCCAGGGCTGTTCAGGTACAAAGGGCCAGGGCTTGCCTTCCATTCTGCTGGGATGGCTAAGCCTTCAGGAGCCAGGCTAGGCACTCTCAGTGCCAGGAAGGGCCTCCCAGGCCAACCCACGGTCTGTCCAGCCTGGTCTCTCCGGATGTCCCACCTTCCCACTGTGGTTCAGGCTGGTGCTCCTCATGACAGCTCTGCCCCTTGCTGTCCTGCTGCTGGCCCTGCATCTGCTTGTGTCCTGTCTTCCCTGCAGTGACGTGTACCGCACCAAGGGCCAGCTGGCCAACTTCCAAGAGATGCTGGAGAACATCTTTCTGCCACTGTTTGAGGCTACCGTGCACCCTGCCAGCCACCCAGAGCTGCACCTGTTTCTGGAGCACGTGAGCAGTGGCCAGGGCGGGGCGGGGGCAGGCTAGCTGGGTGAGGGCCCAGCTGTGGCCCTTGGACTGACCACCAGCTGTCTGCCAGGTGGATGGCTTTGACAGTGTGGATGATGAGTCCAAGCCGGAGAACCACGTTTTCAACCTGGAGAGTCCCCTCCCGGAAGCCTGGGTGGAGGAGGACAACCCACCCTACGCCTACTACCTGTATTACACCTTTGCTAACATGGCCGTGTTGAACCATCTGCGCAGGTGCTTATCCCAGGGGTGCTGACCCTCCGCTTGCCTTGCTTCTGAGCGCCCTGACTCACATTGCCCTGGGGGGCTCCTCCTGCCTGGGCTCTTTCTGTGCCCATAGGCTTCCTTTGTCATCCCCTCTAGTGGAGAATCTGCCCCTGTCCTCCATCCTAGGCCCCCACAGCCACAAGCTAGAGGGCACGTGTGTGCCGGTGGTGTGGGATCCGGGGTCAGGTGAGCTTAGGTGTGCCCGGGCTCTGGAACTGACTGTGTCTTCATACCCCTCAGGCAGAGGGGTTTCCACACGTTTGTGCTGAGGCCGCACTGCGGGGAGGCTGGGCCCATCCACCATCTGGTGTCAGCCTTCATGCTGGCCGAGAACATCTCCCACGGGCTGCTTCTGCGCAAGGTCAGGGTCTACACCCCCAGCCTCCACATGCAGCTCTTTGCCCTCCTGCTCCTCCTCCTCACCCAGCCATGAGATCACATTCCTTCCTCCCTATATAATTAGCTCTTCCCACCCATCCCCTAGTGGAGAGCCCAGCTTGGATTTACCGTTCTTATGTGAGACCCAACCTGGAGACCCCTTCCCCTGCTCCCCAGAACCAGTATGCCCTCCCAGCACTGAGACCTCCCGACAATTCCTCCTTTCCTCCTACCTCCCCAGGCCCCTGTCCTGCAGTACCTATATTACCTGGCTCAGATCGGCATCGCCATGTCCCCGCTTAGCAACAATAGCCTGTTCCTCAGCTACCACCGGAACCCTCTACCCGAGTACTTGTCCCGCGGCCTCATGGTTTCGCTGTCCACGGATGATCCCCTGCAGTTCCACTTCACCAAGGTCAGACCCACTGGCAGCAGGTGGCCTTGGGTGGGTGGGTGTCTCAGGGATCCCTGGGTTTTTCTGGGTCTGTGCTGCCCCTTGCTGGTGGAACATTGCAGCTGTTAGCTAAGCCCTTAAAGGAGGGAGAGGCTGCAGGGACCGGATGCCTCTCTCAAGGAACCTGGCCTGTGCAGGAACCCCTGATGGAGGAGTACAGCATTGCCACTCAGGTGTGGAAGCTCAGCTCCTGCGACATGTGTGAACTGGCTCGGAACAGTGTGCTCATGAGTGGCTTCTCCCACAAGGTATGATACGCAACCTTCCCCGGGGCTGGGTGTCACCTCTGTCATCCTTTGTTTTGGGGTCCCGGTCGTGTCCCTATGATGATTGGATCTCCCTGCAGCTTCTGCTCATCACCCACACCACACCCTCTGCAGGTAAAAAGCCACTGGCTGGGACCCAACTATACCAAGGAGGGCCCCGAGGGCAATGACATCCGCCGCACCAACGTGCCAGACATCCGAGTAGGCTACCGCCATGAGACCCTGTGCCAGGAGCTTGCGCTTATCACACAGGCCATCCAGAGTGAGACGCTGGAGACCATCCCAGAGGAAGTGGGCCTTGTCATGAGCCCGGGGCCTTAGTGAACCTGGTCCATGCAGTGCTCGCCCATCTCAGCGACTTGATCGTGTCTGTGATTGGCCCCCTTCCACCTGGTGTGGTCTCTGCATGTCTCTGTTCTCTGTTTCCGTCCTGCATGTCTTTGACCAGGTCTTGCCTCTGGGCCACCTCAATGAAAGCAAGTCCAGGAATCTGCTTCACTGCCGTCTTGGCTCAGGTGGTACCTGATGACTGAGATTTAGGGCTGGCCCTGCTAATGACCCGTCCCAGGATTGTCAGAGGTCTGGCTGTCCTATGGTGTCTTCAGTGTCCACAGGGGCTTGGGATAGTTGTGTGGTGTTAGCCCCGTTAGCCTCCGGAGCCCTACCTCGGCAAATCCAGGCTTTGACTAGAGTTCAAGTTGTGGTCCCTTCTTGTTTATGTGGCCATGGGGCAGTCAGGAGGGGCTTATGGTCCCTCTGTTGTGGCACTGGCTGCTTGGTGTCTGTGCTAGGCAGAGTAGGCTTTGGCTTGCTCATGGCCCTGGAGGCCTGGACCACTGCCCCTGCCAAGTCACTGCCTCCTCTGTTCCTCCCCACTCCACATGTCCCTCTGTTACCAGCTCCCTTGTGCCCCTGTGGGAATGGGCAACTGCCCTGATCTGTGTGTACAGTTGGAGGGTGCTGGGCCTGCCGTTAGCCCTGGGGGTGGTACCACCTTCGGGGGTTCCCAGGTCTTTGGCCAGGCCCAGATCCCAGTTAGCCTTCTGCGTTATGTTCTAGACCAAGGCCTTTGCTATGAAGAACAGTGTTTCATATGACCCATTTTCCTAGTGCATGAGAAATAAAAAGATTATTTAAGTAATGAGGCATGCGAAGGTCTCTGTTGGGAGGGAAAGGGTGGTAAGTGGCAAGGTACTCTGGATGGAGTACAGCCTGGGCTGCTGTCTAACAAAGGCTGGTGGCGGTCCTGCCAACACTTCTGAGTGCTTGGGTCGTGTGTGTGTGTGGTTGTGTTGTCACAGCTATGACGTGCAGTACATTCTGAGGCGCATGACATGGATGAAGTGGATTAGTGTGTTTGCACAGAGACCAGGGTATCAGTAGGAGAAAGATGCCCACTGCGCTATTATCCAGTTTGTCCCTTCTGAAGGGGACAGGTGGCTCCAGGTCCATGGTGTATTCTTGTCACACCAGCTTGGAAGGACGGCACACTTCCACATCGTACCTCCTGTGCAGCCTCTTAGGGACTGCATGGCAGGTGGGAACATATGCCCCTACATGTCTGCCTGAGGCCTGTGGTAGGTGTGGTGAGACTGTCAGATTGTATTGCAAGGAGCTGGAGCTGCTGGTGTTTGAACCCCTCTCTAGCAGTTCACTTTCCACCCCAAGTTTGTGGTACGGTTTGCAGGGCATCTCTTTGCCTCTAAGGTGCTAGAGTCCGTTGGCGTGTAAAGAAGGGAAAAGTACACCTTTGATCCTAGCACTCGGGAGGCAGAGGTAGGCGGATCTCTGTGAGTTTGAGGCCAACATGGTCTATAGAGATAGTTCCAGGACAGGCTCCAAAGCTACAGAGAAACCCTGTTTTGAAACACAATAAACAAACAAACAAACAAACGGGAAGTAGAACCTGCCCTGAACAGCGCAGGATATTTCCTGCATAGGCAACAGACACTTGCACAGCTGCTGCTGGCTGGAGAGGTACTATGGACTTCCTGCTTCAGAATTGCAAACCGTTGTGATGTAGGGCCTGGCTGGGAGCCCATGGCCTCAGACTGCAGCAGTGCCCCAGAGACCCAGTGCAGCTGTTTACCTTCCTGACTCTCACTGGCTCCTAGCCAATTCATTTTAGTCATTTCCATATCTGTATTGAATGCTGGAGTTTGGGCATGAGCGGAAGGCTGACCCAACCAACCAACCAACCAACCAACCAACCAACCAACAAAACCACACCAAAAAAACCCTAATTTCTGCTTATTGAAATGGGCTGTGGAGGTAGAAAGGGATAGCAATAGACTGGAGATAAGTTCTACACACCTTGCTGGGCCTTGTCTGCACCCCCCCAAAACAATACTTTCCAAGAATGAGGGGAGCTAACTTTGTGAAATCGGGCAAACAGGCTTAATAGGTTTAGACCGTGCCTTGAAGGCCAGCCCTGCCCGCTCCACACCAGCACTGAGGACTCCATATTCTTTCTCTGAATTTGTAATTAAGGCAAATCCTTTCATATTCTCGCCCAGCTTTTCTTGGTGCTGAGGCCCAGCCCTCAGTACACCGCTAACGAACAAAAACAGTTCTTAGCCACCTCTCCAGTTTTGTAACAACTGGACTTTGGTATTCAGTTTTGCAGAAAATTCTCTTTCAAACATTTATCAACAGTGAACCACCGGGCAGTGGTGGCGCACGCCTTTAATCCCAGCACTCAGGAGGCAGAGGCAGGGGGATCTCTGAATTCGAGGCCAGCCTGGTCTATAAGAGCGAGTTCCAGGACAGGCTCCAAAGCTACACAGAGAAACCGTGTCTTGAAAAACAAAACAACAACAAGTGAATCTTTTTCCTTTTTGGAATTTGGTTTTGTGGTTCCAGGGATAGAATGCCAGACCTTTCATACTCTAGGTTAGTGAGCTGCACGCGCAGCCCAGGAACAACTAACATTTCAAAGGTAAGGAAGGTTTGGCTAACTAAAAAGGAAAGGAACTTTTCTGCACTACAGAATGGGGCACATGTATTTCCCGGTGATGCTCTCAAGAGTGTAAGTGGTGCTGAAGAGACACATCCCATCCTTACCAGCATGTGCTCCAGAGTCGTCACCTGGCTCCTAACAGGAAAAAGCATGGCTATGCTGGCAGTCATTGCTGATCACAGAGCCGGGAAAATGAACCTCGCTGCCAGGTGAAACAAGCGTGGCATGGTCCCAAATGTGATGTGCAGCTCGGAGACCTAGGAAAAACAGGCGGAATAATCTACTCCCGCCCTGTCAGCTCGGTTTCGTTGTCCTGACAGCCCCAGATGGCAGCACAAACCATGAATTAAGACGAAAATACACGGGAGGGAAGATCCTGGGGCTCTTCTAGGGGCATAAAACAGAAACATACATATAAATAAAATGACCGAATTAAAGAAAAAATTTTAATACAGGAAAGTAGGAAGTAAAAATCATATTCTTGCCTATACCAATTTTACCAAGTGTTTATAACGAGCATACTTGAGCTATGTGTATGCATGAATCTATTTTACATATTTATGTTTTCCTTCTAGTTCTTTTCAAAAAGAATTTTTATTACATTTATTTTGCGTGTGTGTGTGCACACGCATGCACGCGCACGCACCCTCGATGTGTTCTTGTCATGAGTGTATGTAGCGGTCAGTTTGGTTCTCTCCGTCCTCCACGGGGGTCCTGGACATGGAGCTGAGTCAGGCGTGGCAGCAATCGTTTACTGAATCCTCTTGCCAATCCCACTTCTTTTTCGAAAGTAGTCTTTGTTTTTTTTTTTTTTTTTAGACAGTCTCCTATGCAGCTCAGGCAGCCTTCACGATTCTTCTACACGATCTTCCTTGTGCTGGGGTTACAGCTGTGTGTCACCATACTCTAAATTCAAGTGATTTCTTTGAATGGAGATTATATTGCATATAAATCTGCTTTAAAAACATTAACATATCTTTAACGTTTCATTAAAATAATCTATAAGCCAGGTGCACATCTTTAATGCCAGCACTTAGGAGGCAGAGGCAGGCGAATCTCTGTGAGTTCGAGGCCAGCCTGGTCTACAAATTGAGTTTCAGGACAGCTACATAGAGAAACCGTGTCTCAAAAAATCAAAAAAAAAAATCTATAAATATAAATTTTGTTGCTGTGCCCTATTCCATGGTTTACTGTCATAACTTTTCTGTGTTAAGAATAACTGAGCCTGGGCTTGTGAAATGGCTCAGTGGGTAAAGGCGTTTGCTGCCACAACTGCCCTGGGTGGATCCTTGGAAGGGAAAGCTGGTTCTTGAAAACTGTCCTCCAGCACATGCACCGTGGTATGTGTGCACACGGTGGCATGTGTGTATGTGTACGTATGCTCAAAATGTAAAAAGATAGTTGGCCTGGGGTGAGTGACTGGCTATGCACTGTGGGCCAAAACACCTGGGCTTTAGCTGTACTCCTGGTCCGTGTGATCACGGGCAAGATCCTTCCTTCTCTGTGCCTACGGATTTTTATCCATAGTCTTTCTTCATGCTGGATTCTCCCCGCCATTGGGTTTAAAGCAGTTGGTAAGATTTTGGTAAGCTTCAGCTTGGGTTTGCACAAGACTCGAGATTCTCACCCTAACCTACAAGCCCATAAGAGAGAATTATTACCAGGTTTAAGACATCTCTTTCACTTGATAAAGCTAACCGAAGCCCTTTCCTTGTTTGCTCTCTGCCTTTCCAGACCTCCCATACAGTCTCCCTGACAGTCCCTCCCTGTGGTCTGCTTGTGAGATGAGTGTGGACCCCTCCTGGGAGAGGCAGCATCTTACCAGCCTCCAAAGGCTAGCCTTGAACTCATTGTGTAGTCCTGGCTGGGGCAGAAACTGCCTTTTGTTTGCAGGGTAGGGGAATGGTTGGCGGCTGACTTACAATCAATGCTTTAGAATGCCCCAAACGGCGCCTGCCAACAGCAGAAGAATCTCCCTCCTTGCTGCCCTGGGCTGGCCCAGAGTGAAGTCAAGCCGACGGTAATCTGGGCTGCTCTCTGGGCGCCCCCTCCTGGGGACCTGGAGAGAAACAGGGGGGATATTTCTTGTGCTCATCCAAACCCTGTCACAATATTGCCTCATAGGTGAATTTATTCAAGGAAAGTCCAATAGAACTTAAACATTAACTCACATTTAATGTTCAGCAATTCACCTTGTTTTCCAAATAGGAGTAAAGTTGCTCAGCATTGCCTGGTTGATGTCCTGGGGTAGGTGGTCTCTGCAGGTAGACGCCACAGGGTCTCCGGCAGTGTCTGGAGTTGGGGTGACCCAGGAAGGAGCCCTGGCTGTGGATGTAGACCTGAGGAGTGAACTTTCAAAAGCTCAAGCAAAGCTGTGGAGCTACAACTTTGAAGGCTGTAAAATAAGAAAAAAAAAAAAGAAACAGAAACTAACAAATGTTTAAAGAAAATAGAGTGTCAGTTTCAATATTTGTTAATCTTAGTATCCATACAAATGTCATCATATTTGAAAACAATTTGTAAACTGGGTTTTTGGCAAACACTCTGGACTCCACAGCACGATCACAGTCGTAGCCAGTTCTAAACTACACGAGTTGCTCATAGTCGGGTAACTTCAAAAGCAAGTCAACGGAGGCCTGTCTAGTTTAAGCCGAAGAAGAGTTACATTGAATGAGTGCCACGTTTTAACGTTTGTAATTCTTGGAGGGGAGGGTCCTCAGAATCAGAAGCAGGGTCTGCCTGGGGCTCAGGAGAGCCGTGTCCCCAGGCCTCTTCCAGAGAAGATTGGCTCAGCCTCAGGTCCGATCTCCAGGTCAGTGCTTCTGTCTGGCTGAAGAGGCTGTGTGGTACAGCTGTCTCAGCTGTAGCCGTGGCTGCTGCCTGCGAAACAGCGACAAGAATGATTAGAGCGTCCATCTTCACTTGGCTCACGAGGAACTGGCCGGGTTGTGAGCCTATTTGCTGGGAGAATGAGCCCTGAGACATACAGTAGGTAGAGGAGTGGAGACCAGCAGACCCCAGCCTGGGGCCCTAAGGAAGGAAATGAAAGGACCTGTGTGTTTCTAGCAGGATAAAGACACCCCTGGGGCTGGAGAGATGGCTCAGAGGTTAAGAGCACTGATTGCTCTTCCGGAGGTCTTGAGTTCAATTCCCAGCAACCACATGGTGGCTCACAACCATCTGTAATGAAATCTGGTGCCCCCTTCTGGCCTGCAGGCATACATGCAGACAGAATATTGTAAACAAAATAAATAAATAAATCTTAAAAAAATCTTTGAAAAAAAAAGACACCCCCGCACATAGAGGTCTGCATCCTTCCTGTGTGTGTAATGTACCGAGGCCTGCTCTGCATGTCAATCTGTGGAGGTCTTTATTCTCTTTACTATTTTTCTAGACCCTGGTAAGTGGTATTTTTGTCCGAGTTGTTCTCCGACAAATGGTGCCCAACCTAGGGCGACAGGTAAACCCCAAAATGCACAAAAGTGTGGCCAGTGTACAAGGGAGTACACGAGGGATCCTGCATGAGGAAAATTACACCACAGACCTAGAGGTAATGAGTGATCAAAAATAAATACTAATAGAAAATAAAAAAGGAAAAAGAGGCGGAGAAAATTGGGAGTGAAACTTGTAAATAATATTTGTAAATATAGGACAAGGAAATAGTATTCAACTATTGGTGCAGGTTGTTTGGATGTATTTTGATAGCTAGGGAAACTAAAATGGGACAAAACCAAAGGCAGATATTTTTAGCGCTTGCAAATATTATATTCCCTCCCCCTCATTGGCAGTGCACCCACTGGCACCTTCGGGGTGATCCAGGACTTGGAGAGGCCAAAGTGCAGCCTGACCTTTGCCCCCTGACAAGTTAAAATGCTGTGGTCACCAAGCCGCAGCCTTTGCTGCTGATGAGCCGGTGGGGAAAATGATGGCGGTATGGTGTGTGGCCCAGCAATGGCCTGAGTTACCACTGATTGTAGCAGTCCATGAAAACATGCTGTAGCCAGCCGAGTCTGACCCACACTGTGTGGGAGAGCCAAGAAAGGAAAGAGACAGAAAAGTTTGAAGGGCTTTACCTCCCACAGTCAGCACTTGGCGCCTTCAATGAAAATGCCTAGAGGCCAATTAGCCCATGAGCCAAGAAGCCTGTGGATAAATCTATGTTTTTTAACAGAGGAGAGGATTCAGGATTTATAATTACAAGATTTTAAAATAAATAAGCAGAGGTAATAAAGGAAATCAGCATGACTATACCGGCCTAAGCTTGTGGACATGGCAGTCTCAGAGCCACTACAGTGGCAGGCACCTGAAATCCTGAGCTAAATTTGCCAGTCAGTCACAGTTTGTGTGTGTGGGGGGGGGGGGCGCACCGAATATAGCCTGTGCCCTGCCCAGGCACAACAGGCAATGAGGGACCGGCCTTCGAAAAAGGACTTGGCCAAGCAGTGGAGAGCATGACTTCCACTCAGCTGCTCGGCCCAGCTTGAACTATGAACCCAAACCCAAATCAAGGTTCCCAACCTGGCAGCCAAGCTACAAAAAGGTAACCTCAAAAAACTACAACTCCAGGCCCAGTCAAATGTCTTTTAAAATGCATATGAGCAAGTTAAGCCTGTTGGCTAGGCAGACTTGCAATTTAAATTAAAAAGATAGCTTACAGGACTGGAGAGTGGCTCAGATTAACAAAACTTCCATTATACTAAACAACAGATTGATTGGTTATTTCAAAATAATAATTTTTGGGTAATTGTGTTTGCTCAATTTAAAGGCCAGATTAATAATCTTTTCCCAGCTGATCCATTGTTGCAATTTGCACAACTGTATTCCTTTATTTTTCCAAAAGTTATAGCAAAAGATCCCTTAAAGGATGCTTTTTTTTTTTTCAAATGGTTCTTCCAATAAAAGAACTGCATGTGTTGTTAATGGAGAAGGACATGTAATGCAAACAGAACCAGCCTTGGTTGATAGTTGAGCTGTGAGCTGTTGCTATAGTGTTTCAGCTTCCTTCAGATAAGGCATTTAATCTATATACGGACAGTCAATATATTTTTATTGCTCTTTGAGTCCTAGAAACCATCCCACATATTGGGACTAGTAATAAGCAAGTTAAAATGCTATTCCAGCAAATTCAAAATGTCATACAACAAAGAAAGTTGCCATGCTTTGTAGGGTATGTTAGAGCGCATTCAAATCTTCCTGGTCCACTGACGGAAGGTAATGCTTTAGCTGACAAGCTTATAAAACGAATCACTCTATCTCAGGTTGACCTTGCTCAGTGATCACATGCTTTGCAGCATCAAAATAGTATAAGTTTAAGAAAACAATTTAGATTAACAAGAGAAGCTGCTCGCCAAATTGTTAAGCAATGTAATATATACCCACAGTATTTATCTGTACCTCATCTGGGAGTAAATACCTCAGGACTACTTCCTAATCACTTATGGCAAATGGATGTTGCTCATATCGCAGAGTTTGGCAAATTAAGATATAGGCATGTGGCAATACATATTCAGGATTCTTGATGGCCACTGCACAAACTGGGGAAGTCACTCAGCATGTAATAACTCATTGCTTAAAACACTTCTCATACATGGGAACCCTAAAAATCATAAAGATGGATAATGAGTCCTGATATGTTAGTAAAGCATTTAGTCAATTTTGCTCCCAATAGAATATCAAACATAAGACAGGTATTCCTTATAATCCCCAAGGACACGGAATTGTGGAGCTTGCCTATGGCTCCTTGAAAACATAACTTCAAAAGATAAAAACAGGAGAATTATATCCTCAACTCCACATACTGCCTTAAGCCATGTATTCTTGGATATAATTTCTTGAATACAGAAGTCCATGAGCACTCTGCCACGGACAGATTTCAGCATGATGGCACCAAGATGACTTTTGCTAAAGCAAGGTGGAGAGACCCTTGCACTGGATTATGGAGAGGGCCTGACCCTGTGTGAATATGGGATTGAGGGCGTGTCTGTATTTTTTCACAGGATGAGGATCAAGCAAGATAGCTTCCAGAATGTCTGGTTCGATGTGTCCAGAAGAAGAGTGCCAGCCCCAATGACATGATAGCTGCTAACGCCCCCACAGAGAGTCAGAGTGAGAGTCTGTGTTCCTGACTTCCTCATACTATGCTGCAGGCTGAGGAAAAGGGTACCTGAACCAATGTTCCTGACTTCCATCATGCTGCAGTCTGAGAAGGGAAAGAAGATCGTGGTGATGGCTGGTGATTTCCAGCCTCTTGATGGACTTGCTGCACAAACTTTCAGACCTAGTGAGTCCTGTTTACATTGGAGCCAGACCAGAAATACAGACTGAACATTTGGCTGTTTTATACTTTGGGACACCGAATTTGGATTGTCTGCTATTGAAATGTTGAAAGAACCTGAAAACTGAGACCTCAGTTTTCCCCTCTGGGGAAAAAGGACTTGTTATGGAGAAAAAGGAGTGACCAAAGGCCCTCTTTAGAGATGAGGAGGATAGCCTAAGGGTTTTTGCTGCTGCTCAGAAACTGGGACAGTTATTTAAAAGCAGCATTGCAATTGGACTCTCACCCATCAGAAACACTTTTCTTGTCTTTTGATTAGAACAGATTTAAGAAAATTGGGGATTTGACAATTTGTGTTTATCGTTAATTTCCACACTAGAATTATGGCATTGACCATAAAGTGTTTGTAACTACTTTAGTTCATAGTAAGATGTTAATGATTAGAATAGGGTAAAGACTTGCCTAAGAAAGCCGGGCGGTGGTGGCGCATGCCTTTAATCCCAGCACTTGGGAGGCAGAGGCAGGCAGATCTCTGTGAGTTTGAGACCAGCCTGGTCTA
>NW_004949123.1:1218498-1236023 GCF_000317375.1 Microtus ochrogaster | reverse complement strand
AAAAGTTTCCAATGAATTCTTAAATTGGACATATTTGATAAGACAGATTTAGATTTTGATACAGCTGAATACTGCTAAGAAACACTTTAGACCAATTCAAAAAGGCACTCCCACCCCTGGTGATCCTCCGCTCCTTTGATTAGGAGATGCTGTAGCCATAGGAGCATTCTATTACAAAGCATCATCTGCCTGCACACGGTTATCTTGTTTTTGGTAAACTCTCTTGACAAAATGTTGGCTCAAAGACACAGAGCACCAAGAGAGGCCGTCTCCCTTAACCCTCTGCTTACAGAGGCCGGCAGTCAGAGATGGGTTTGAGCCTTTTCCCCCTAAGACATGGGCATGCACGAGTGGAATGCATGTACTGAAGATGAGTAAATCTGGAAAATGGGAAAGTGTTCACCTAAGGGAGGTACTGCTGTCCTGTAGCAGAAGCTCAGGCTTTATTAAAATTAATAAAAAGGGAGGAATTGTGGAGGCCCAAAAATGTGAGCCTATTTTCACCTTGTCTGAAGATCAGAGAAAATTTTAGCTTGTTCAGAGTTGTTGACAAGTGTGTCTACACACCCTGACCTAGGGTGTGGTACCTTGGTTTCTTTGACATTAACATGGCCCATACAGGCAGATCCATTCCACCCAGACCAATGGTGGGGAAATTCAAATATACTTCTGACTTCTGCTCCTTCTTTTGCAATAGGAGGTTTGACTTTGGGAGTGGCTGCCTTTAGGATACTTGATCTAGGGTGGGTTCACTGCATAGAAAAGAAACAATAGAATGCTAATAACTTGATGTCTCAAGTATTGAGACAAGTAACTGTTCTAATTGTCCTTTGTGTCATATTAAAGCAGTCTTTTATGTTGTATTGGGAAATAAAACTGTATGGAAGATTAAACGCTAGCGGATTTCAGTATTCACTAGAACTCCCTCCCCATACTATCTTATGCTTTCTGTTTTATTATTTTATTTGCATCTTCATTCTCTTTACTGTTTTTCTAGTCCTCATGCTCCTATCCTGGTAAGTGGTATTTTTGTCAGAGCTGGTCTCCGACATCAGCATCATCATAGACCCACTCTTTCTTTTCTTTCTTTTCTTTTTTTTTTAAGATTTATTTATTTATTTATATAGTATTCTGCCTGTAGGCCAGAAGAGGGCACTAGATCTCAGTATAGGTGGTTGTGAGCCACCACGTGGTTGCTGGGAATTGGACTCAGGACTTCTGGAAGAGCAGTCAGTGCTCTTAACCGCTGAGCCATCTCTCCAGCCCTCCCCCCCTTTCCTTTTTGATACAGAGGTTTCTATATTGCAAGCTAGTGTTCACTATGTAGCCCTAGCTGGCTTTGAACTAACATCAGTCATCCTGCCTCACTCAGCCTCATAAATACTGGGATTTTAGGGGTTCACCACCATGTCTGGCATTCTCCCTCATAACGAGAGGAACTTGAGGTTCAGTGAGGGTGGATGATTGTCTAGGATGACTCAACTGGCAAGTGCAGAGCTGATGCTTGGCCGCTCTACTGTGGCCCTCAAGGTATGTGTCTGGTTGGGGGCAGGAGTCTCTGAGAGGGGACAATGTTGTGTCCCATCCTGGAGTGAGTGATCTGGATGTGACCGGTCACTGTGGGCGTGGAGAAGGGCATCAGAGGAGTAGTTAACAGCTGGAGGGATGACTAAGTGGTTAAGACTCTTATAGACAGTCTCCAGCACCAACATGGCAGTACACAATCGTCTGTAACTCCGGTTCTAGCAAATCCAACTTCTTCTGACCTCTGTGGATATGTGGCGCACAGACATCATGTAGGCAGAACACCCATAAACGTAAAAGAAAAATAAGTATAATTTAAAAAAAGATCGGTGGTTAAGGGGCTAGGAGGATAACTTAGTTGATAAAACCTTTGCCTTTCAAGTACAAGGACCTGAGTTCAGGTGCCAGAATCTACAGAAGAAAATGCTGGGCTTGCTGGGTATTTGTGGCGCACGCCTTTAATCCCAGCACTCGGGAGGCAGAGGCAGGCGATCTCCGAGTCTGAGGCCAGCCTGAACATAGTGAGTTCCAGGATAGTCAGGGCTACACAGAGAAACCCTGTCTCAAAAAAACAAACAAAAAAAAAAAAACCAATCAAACAACAACAAAAATGTTGGGCTTGAGGGCACCTGCTTGGAATTCCAGTGCTGGGCAGGAGGCTCCCTGGGGTTCAATGACCTGTGGACAGTGTTCTTAAGGATTATACCTGAGGTTGTCTTCTGGCCCTTAACACATGCATGTGTATGTGTGTGTTTAAAAAGACCAATAGTTAAGACAGGCTGGCATAAATACCCAGTGTCACGACTGGCTGGCAGTCTGACAAAAGACATGCTGAGAGATGGTGACAAACTTCCCTGCTGCCGAACACTGGGCCCCACGGAGGTACGTGTTTCGGGTTAAAACTCAGTTTCAAGGTACACTGTCAGTCACTAGCGTGAGCTCCTAAGGAAACTATATGGACTCTGAGCTTGTCTACGAAATGTCACACCAGGGTGTGTTAACTCTGTCGCCAGGGCAGAACACTTGGGATAACTTAAAAGCAGAAGTTGGTTTGGGCTCGCATTCAGAGGCCTGCATCCCTGGCTGCCTGCTCCTTTTGCTGTGGACCGGTGACAGCACAGTACTCACAATACAGTAGAGGGAACGCAGACTGAGAGGTCCCTTTAGATCACGGAGGCCAGGAAGCATCACGCAGGAGGAGGGGAGGTTCCCAATATCCTCTTCAAGGACACATCACCAATTACCTAACTTCTTCCAGGGAGGCCCTCCGTCTTAAAAATTTTGCCATTTTCTACCCACTGGTGCCAAAGGCTAGGGAGCAACCCTTTAACACATGGGCCCCTGCATGATGTTCACATCCGAACCCAGCTCAGTCTCTCTCGCGAGGGTCTGTTGTAGGATCAAAGTCTATGTATGTATGTATGTATGTATGTATGTATGTATGTATGTATTTATTTTTTGTTTTCGAGACAGGGTTTCTCCGTAGCTTTTTGGTTCCTGTCCTGGAACTAGCTCTTCTAGACCAGGCTGGCCTCAAACTCACAGAGATCAGCCTGCCTCTGCCTCCCGAGTGCTGGGATTAAAGGCGTGCGCCACCAAAAGTCTATGTATTTAAAGCTGAGTTTGAACACGGGACTTGCACAATTCAGTGCTTGTGTCAGAAATTCTGTTGGGAGACCCAGAGAAGTTTAGGTAAATTACTTTTTGGGGAAAATAATCATAACTGTTTAGTGGCACTTGGCATTCCACATTTTAGCTTTCACTAGACTGTTGCGGGTTAAACAGGAGCGGGATTATTCCTACCAACAGCCTTAAGCCTTTCGGAGCAAGGCGGGGTCAGAATTGTTCGGGATAATGACGTAAACAACTGAGTGGCTACATACCTCGCCAGTCTCAGGGCTAGGAAGTGAGCCGGGTGAGGGTCAGCATCAGACTCCTGGCCCAGTGTGTGCCCTTTGAGCTCCCTCTGGGACATCCTGCGGACTTTTGTCAGGCCCTGCAAAAAGGCGTAAGTGAGAAACGGGGATGTTGGGGTCCAGGGTGAGGGTGTGTCTGGGCACACGTTTGAAGGCAAGCATGCCAGTGTCTCTTTTAACTCCCAGGACCTCCTCCTCTGTTCCTGCTGCACAGGCTGATCTTGGCCCAGAGCGCCCCCTGGAGGAGCCGCCGTGAGCATGGATCTTCGAAGGCTTTGGGAGTAACAATGGAGACATAGACCCACTGGCTGACTGAGGCCCTTCTCGCAAGCTCCTGAGCTCCCAGCACCCACCAGCTGACCAACATTCTGTTCATCATGTTTCCACCCCGGAATTACTCTCCTTTTCAGATTTGCACAGCCCACTGGACAGTAGCTCCTTTATTATCTACATCTCACAGATGGACGCTCTAATCTACAGATTAAGGGATTTTCTGGCTGCTCTGTGTTGCGATGTAGAGCTAGGCTCCAAATTCATGTCTATTTGACTTTAGACTCCAAGGCGAGTCACTGTGGTATACCACTTCTGTGTTCTAGAAACCCCTAGAACTTTGTAGATGAAGCTGTCTCGGAGTAACTGAATTTCACATCAAGACACGGTGACACACAGGTGCTTCCGGGAGATGTTTACAGGTTGTGACAAAGCAGAAGAGCACACAGCCCCCTGATCTGTCACCAGATTCTGACTAGCCTGTCCTGCCTTGCATTTTCTTCTGCGTTATCAACTCTGCCAGGGGCCACCCAGGCTAACTTTTTATTCTGTTTATATTCATTAATTTTACACTCCCTTCTTCAGTTGATGCCACTAGAATCATTTTTTAGTAAGCAGGTCACCAGTGGCTGGGGGGATGACTCAGGAGGTAAAGTGTCTGTCTTTTAAGTCCAAGGACCAGTGTTCAATCCCTGGAACTCACATTAAAAAAAGAAAGAAAGAAAGAAAAAAGCTATACACAGCGAGGTACACTTTCTTTTTCTTTTCTTCTCTCTCTCTCTCTCTCTCTCTCTCTCTCTCTCTCTCTCTCTCTCTCACTGTATAGCTGTCACTGTCCTGGAACTTTTTCTGCATACCAGGCTAGCCTTAAACTCACAGAAATCCGCCTGCCTCTGCCTCCTGAGTGCTGGGATTCAGGGTGTACACCACCACCACTAGGCTCCTGATTTGCTCTTCTAATCCCAGTGCTGGGGAGGTGAGACAGGAAAAGCCTTGAGGCTTACTGGTCTAGATTTAATATCCGAGGATATTTGGTACATTCCAGGCCAGGGAGAGAATCTGTCTTTAAAGTAAAGGGCAGAGGTTTGGTGTTAAGTAACGCCACCAGAAAGGGTCCTCCGTCTGACACGTGCGTGCACACACACATGCACACACGCACACACACACACACACATTTCCTACTTCCCCTACTCCTCTACGTCATCCAGCTGTCCTCCATGGTCCTCCAACTGCTGAGCTTCTGTCGCTCAGCCGTCACTTCTCCCAGGCTGCTTCTCTGGTCTCTTCTCTGATGTTTTACCATTGATGTCTTTGGTCTCTCAGCGTGGATCTTTGAGCTGCTTTCTGGTCCCTTTGCCTTTCGGCTGCCCTTCTTGTCACCAGACAACCCTGTTTCCTGAGGTGGCCCAGGAGATGGCTTTTCTGTAGTTAACTGCTCTGTAGCCATTCTTCTCTCAGGCCTTGGAGTCAAAAGCTCCTGAGGGGACAGCCATGGGGAGGAGAGCATTGACAGTCCGTGTGGAGGGCCCAGGCTGTGTGGCTAGATTAGCAGAGGCCACAGTGGGTGAGGAGATCAATTTCAGGGTTTCAGGAGGCTCCTGGACGCAGCCTCACAGGACAGATCCTCATACGGGCATCTAGAGATGACCAATCCCAGAGCTGCTAAATGAACCACTGGGCCATCTACAATAAAGACTCAAAATATGAAATACAGTGTGTGTAAAATGTGGACTAAGAATGATGTGTGGTACAGGGAGTTGAAGCATGCATGGTTCTGAGAAGCACGAATCGTCTGCATCACCCCTGTATCAATGTGGCCCCGGTCAGAGATGCGCTACTTTGCAGTCCAGTGCCTTGTGCCTGCAGAAGGGCCTCCTTCCATGGGCTGACACGGCCTTTTGGTGGGCAGCATGGCCTTTCTATGCTAATGGCCAAGGGGCTTTTTGTGAGATGATAGCCTGTTTTATTCTTTTTTTGTTTTGTTTTTTCAAGACAGGGTTTCCCTGTCTAATAGGTCTAGCTGTCTTGGAACTAGCTCCATATACCAGGCTGGCCTCAAATTCAAAGAGATCCACTTGCCTCTGTCTCCCAAGTGCTGGGATTAAAGACGTGTGCCACCACCACCCAACTTAACCTGTTATATTCTTGAGGTGGTCTGGACCCGGGATCACTGAGGCTCTGCCAGGTGTAGCTGAGTTATCATTGATACCTCTAATTCTTAAATTTTTTGAAATATGCATATGTATGAAACGGCAATATATATTGTGCAATATATCCTGACCATATCAACTCCCATCCCCCGTCCTGCCACTGACTCCTGTGCCTGAGGCTGCCACCTGATTGGGTGTGGAAGCTGCAGACAGCCTTCTATATGAGCCTTAATCAGCTGATGCTCCAACCATCCCTGATCCCACACCACCTCAGTCCTGCAGCCAAACAGAAGCTCAGAATTTGGGGAGCTGGAGGTGCTAGGGATATGACTGTGTTTTGCATAGTCACACGGAGAATCTCCAGGGACCCCACTGCAGGGAAGTCTGGTGTTTTCTCGTCCCCATTCAGGCCCTTGCTGGGCCTTTGTGTTGGTGCAAACCCATGGCTGTTCTTCCCCCATGCCACCTTTGTGGGAATCAGGAAATTCTGGGTTCTCTGGGAAGATATAGGCCTGGTAGCTCACGGAACTGATGGCGTCCTTGGTTAAAGAAAAGTATCTTTTTTTTTAGGTAACTGTGGCTGTGTGGCTGTGCCACATCTCTTCCACGTAATGGGCTAAAAGAACCTTAGGGCCACTGATTTGTAGTTGCACATTTGGACACCAGGGGGCACTGTAGGAGTTGTTGATGCCAGAAACCTCGTGGGCCTTTAAGTCTGTACAACAAACTAGTTACTTCAGTTTGCAGCAGCGGCTACAGATAATCAGGAGGCTTAGGAACTGTGGGATGTCAGGGTTTTCCTGTTTAGCAGGTCTGGGGTTAGCTAGTCTCAGGGGCAGGTCTCCGTAGGGGATTCTCAGGCTGTAACCGTCTAGGCCTCCTCTACTTGGCGCTGTTTGGGAACGTTAGGCTCCCTGTAGGAGGTGAGACCCTGCTGGAAGAAGCCAGTTGGTCACTGGAGATGGGTTTTGCATTTAGAGCCCTGCTCCACGTTGCTGTTGCTCTCCTCTGCTCCGTGCTCGCAGCTGAAGGCGTGCCCTCTCTGCTTCTGCTGCTTGCGGGCTGCCAGGGCTCCTCGGCCCTTACAGACTTTCTCTCTGGAACCAAACACTCGAACTCTTTCACCCACATGTTGCTTTGTGGTCATGGTATTTTATCGCGGCAACACAAAGTGACTAACAGAAGAGGTCCCCTTTGGAACCTGGCGGGGAGCTTCATTAAGGAGGAGTACGAGAGCCACATACAACTTGACGGCAGACCTAGAAGGAGAGAGAAAGAGATGGGACATGAAAGCAAGGGTCTAGAGCGAGGAAGAGCCGGAAATGTCTTACTTTTAGAATTTTCCGTAGGGGTGGGGGGTGGGGGAGACTGGGCACAAGTCAAAGCTGGTTTCGGGGGTGGGGTCATCAGAGCTGTTTGCTCAGAGTCGGGGTACAGAATGTTTGTCTCTGAGTTCCCTTTGCGCACACGGGAGGTGGAGATCCGGCGGCAGAGGAGCCGTGGCCTTAATTTCTGAGACAGAGAAGGCAGCTAGGAGGTCTGTGGTCTAGCATCTCTGTCCTTTTTGTTCGTACGAAGAAGTAGAGGAATGGTTTATTGGAAAAGGAAATTTGATTTCTCTGGTCTCCTCAAGCTGACTATTGAGGTGTAGCTGGATTAGGGTGGGGCTCCTTTTGTAGCAGCAAAGTCAGGTTTTGGTCTTCGGGGTAGAAGCTGGAATCTGCGTTTATGCATTGGGAAAATTTTGTCCATATAAGTGTTGAATGATAACCTGGGTAAACTGAGGTAGCGGGCAGCCTAGAATGGGACCTGCAGGCTCAGAAGGTGATTTTAGGGAATTCTACGATGGGTTTTGAAATTAATTTTGCACTGATTTTGATAATAAGGATGGATTAGGCGAATAAAGGACCTAAAGTCAGATAGAGCACTCTGCTTTTATTTTGTTCTTGAGACAGGATTTCACTACGTAGCCTGCCTGGTCTGGAAATTGCTATATAGACCAAGTTGGCCCGGAACCCACAGAGCTCTGCTTTCTCTCTTCCCACCTGCAACAGCACATCTGGCAGAAGCAGCACTCTGATGGCCAGGGAAGGATGAGGGAAGGACATCAGAGGGGGAGGTGATTGTAGTAATAAGAGCGGCGGGGCTGCGTCCCCAGCACTCCGGCCGCCTGGCTAGCTTATATCCCGAAATAATTACACGGACACTGTTTCTTTTAAACACTGCTTGGGCCCATTATATCTAGCCTCTTCTCGGCTAACTCTTGCACCTGGACTAGCCCATTTCCAATCATGTGTGTAGCACCCCAAGGTGCACTTACCGGGAAGATTCTAGCCTACGTCCATCCTGGGTCGGAGCTTCATCGCTTGCGTCTGCCCAGGAGAGGGGAGCATGGTGTCTCTGCTCCAGAGAGCAGAGCTGTCAAGTCTGAGCTCACTTCCTCTTCCTCCCAGCATTCTGTTCTGTTTACTCCTCCCACCTATGTTTTAACCTATCAGGGCCAAGCAGTTTCTTTATTGCTTAACCAATGAAATCAACAGATTGATATATGACACTCCCACATCAGGTGATGCTTCACTGGGGCTGTGATTAGACACCCTGACTAGAGCTTCAGGAAGGAAAGGTTTATTTTAGCTTACAATCTCAGAGGGGTAGAGCCCACCATGGCAAGGAAGGCATGGAGCAGGAGCAAGAGGCAGGTCTCTCCGAATTGCATTGACTAGCAGTCTGGAAGGAGAGAAAGAGAGAGAGAAGAGAAAAGAAAACACAGGGTGGGGGAGTATAGCTTAGTGGTACATCTTTACGTGTGTGAGGCTCTGCATTCATCCCCAATACTACAAGTAAAGAACAAAGCCAAAGTCTCAGCAAGTCACCATTGCAGAAGTGCTTGACCAAAGAAGTGGAACCCTTCAAACCTTCGCCTTCCACAAATGCAGATGTACAAAAACCATGTCCTCACTTACCGAGGACGTTTCAACATCTTTCCATGCATGGCAGTGCTCACACACAGTCCGTGACTGAGCTGATGATATTGGACATCCAAAGAGTAAAATTTGCAGAAAAGCAAAAGCTTGCCATGAATTGGAATGACAAAGGGCTTCACATAACCTATGCTTCCAGGATTTGGAATGATGCAAACTTGAGATACGTGGCACAGCAGATTGTAAAACCTGGTGCTGTTAAGCAGGGTGAAGGGAGACTAGCTAAAAGAGCCCAAGAATATGGGATTGATGGCACAGGTCCTGGGGTCCAAAGGCCAGAGAACCTGTAGTGCTGGTGTCCAAGGCCGCAGCAGGAAGCTTAGTTTCAACTCTCAGGGGACAAGTTAGCTTTCTGTTTGTTTTCTGTAGCTGGGCAGCCTGAATGGTGCTGTAATGGTCCTGGCAGAAGGTGTTGGGAAGAGAGGCACTTGCTTGGACTACCACACTCTTGAAACGAAGGCTTCGAAAATTAAAAACAAAATTTCCCAGGAGCCCCACAATGAAGAAAGGGAAAGGCTGAAGTCCTAGTGCTAGCCAGAGGAGAATCTTGCCTCCCATGAAGAGATTTCACACTGGTCAGTGTGTCAGATTTCACACAGGGCAACACTGGTCAGACCTCCAGGTGAGACAAACAGGAGCCCAGAAATGGCGAGGGCTGGGCGGGATCAGTCCTCACACCAGTACACCCAAGACAGACTTGAGCGACATGAGACCTCGCCTTTTCTTCTTTCCAATGTGGCCCTGCTGAATAAATCTCCTTTCTCTGTTAGTCAATATCACTTGTCTCTTTAATTGTGTGTTGGGGACAGATGGCTCAGCCTACCTTGTAGGGACTGCCATATCCCAGGCTTTGACCCTCACAGGTCCAGTAACAGCACTACACTGTGGCTTATCTTCTCCTGCTTGTCCATCCACACGCCCACCTAATCTTCTCTGGCAACACCCAGGCAAGCCCCGAAAATGCTTCACCACACTCCTAGAAACATCCTGGAAATCACAGAACAGGCTAATGCTCTTCGCACAGTCTGGATTTCTGCCATCGTATGCAACTGCTTTTGTTTGCTTGTTTGTTTGTTTTCGTTTTTTTTCAGTGACAGTTGTTGTTTTCAGCTTTCAGTATGTCCACATTTGGGATTTTAGTCTTTTGAAGTTGTGATTTTTTCAGATTATACATTTTCATCATTTTCGACAGGTAGGATCACAGCATTTGGGAGTCTGTCTTTTAGGATTACAACCTGTATTGCAGTTAGGTAGACACAAGAATTTGGTGTCGTGCATGGGGAGGGGGTGTCGGACACGCAGGGAGCAGGTGTCAGGCTGGAAGGGGTGAAGTTTCAGGTGGGAAGAATTAGAAGAGCAGCTCGGTGGCTGTGTATGACCTGTCTGTGTGGGATTTAGTCAAAGCTGGATATCACTGTGGTAGTTTGAATGTAATTGGCCTCCATAATCTTATGGGGACACGATTAGGAGGTGTGGCTTTGTTAGTTGTTAGTGTGGCTTTATTGGAGGAAGTATGTCACTGTGGAGGCAGGCTTTGAGGTTTCCTATGCTCAGGATACCCCCCCCCACTCCAGTGTGTCAGTCAACTTCCTGTTGCCTGCAAAATAATAGCACTCCCAGCGATTCCTCTCGTACCACTCCTCTTCATAATGATAAGGAACTGAACTTCTGAAACTGTAATCGAGCCACCCGGATGAAATGTTTTCTTTATAACAGTTGCCATGGTCATGGTGTCTCTTCACAGCAATAAAAAACCCTAACTAAGACAATCACCATTCATGACTGGACAGGGGCTTCTGATTCTAGGCAAATGAAATCGCTTTTAAGAGTTAGGGGAAAAAGCCAAAAACATTGGTTATGGAACATAATTTTAATCTTTCCTTGTGCAGTGGAATAACAAAATATGCAATTACTTTTAGAGATGATAATGCATGTGTGTTTGCTTTAGCTTTTTTTTTTTTTTGTGGTTTTTCGAGACAGGGTTTCTCTGTGGTTTTGGAGCCTGTCCTGGAACTAGCTCTTGTAGACCAGGCTGGTCTCGAACTCACAGAGATCCGCCTGCCTCTGCCTCCCGAGTGCTGGGATTAAAGGCGTGCGCCACCACTGCCCGACCATAATTTCTTATTTATTAGTTAAAAATAAATTTAAAGGTGTTGGAGATGTAGTTTGGTTGGTAGTGCTTGCCCAGCATGACTTGGGTTGGGTTCCCATTACTGCACAAATCAAGTGTGGTGGTCCATGACTATGATCCCAGCACTCAGCAGGAGAAGTAAATTTAAAAGTAGCTAAAACGTTTTAAACACACGCCCTAGGATTATTTTGTGTCTAGAGAAAACAAGAAAAGGTTGGTTACTCTAATTAAAGAAAATAATTAGACTAGACAGGTAATTGCATTGACTGCAGTAATTACAGAGAGACCCGGGTATGTGCGCAGAATATAGGGAATGATTTTCTACCTGTTTAGAAAATTTATTACAATTCACTCAGTGATAAATTTAATAACTTGTTTTATTTAGCAAGGCCAATTAATAAATTATATTTTAGATGTATAGTTCAAGGCTTTAAAGGATGTTTTCCGGCTGAGTAGTGGCAGGTTCCTTGTCTACTCTAGGTATGGACTCTTCACTAGGTGTGTAATTCACAAATGTCCGTCTCCCTCCCCCCGCCATTACTTTTTGACTTTGCAGAAGCGTTGTAGCCTGGTTGTGACCCTCTTCTCTATTTTTACTTTTGCTGTCTGTGCTTCTGGTGTCATCTCCAAGAAGTCTTGCTTAGAACAGTGTCCCAGAGTGTTTTCTTCTAACTAAGGGTTCTATTCTAAGGGTTCTATAGAATCAGGTTTCAAATTCCAAGCCCGAGGCATGGGTGAATTGACCTTTGGGGAAGGTAGAAGTTCTGGTTTAATTTTTTGAGTGTAAGCAGGAGACGATGGAGGTTAGTCCTTCCACAGATACTGCTGTCCAGTTAACTATGTGTCTGTGTGTGTCTATGTGTGGGTGGCTAAGAAGGAGTGCAGATATCTACAGAGGCCAGAGGGGTCAGATCCCTCTGGGGCTGGGGTTCAAAGGCACCCACACTACAAAAAAAAAAAAGAAGAAAATGACCGTGAGCCCCTTAATATGGGTGCTGAGAACTGAACTCAGGTCCTCTGGAAGAGTATGTGCTTTAAACTTGCCCAAAATTTTAAAAATTCTGTGTGCCTGTCTGAGGGTATGTGTATGTGAGTGCAGGAGGACACAAGAGGGCATTGCATCTTTTGGGGCTGGGGTTGCAAACACTTGTGAGGCATCCGACCTAGGTGCTGGGAACCGAACGTGGGTCATCTGCTAGAGCAGTCTGTGCTCTTAACAGCAGAGCGATTCCTCCAGACCTTCATGATGGAGCCCACTCCAACAATCAGCTAGGATATGGGGGAGGGGGGGGGACAGCGCTAAGGCTAAGGAAATGTCAGATGAAAGAAACTGAGACAGAAAACACAGGGTAGATTCGGGAGGTCTGCTGGTAAAATACCAACCAGTCCAGAGTTTATTTCAGAGCCTGCTTACACGCAAAAGCAGCACAGAGCACCGCAGAGACAGTCAGTCAGTTTCCAATCACAAGACCATTCCTGTCCTTGGACAAGCAGTTTCTCCTTCTATCTGGATGTGTCCTCGGCTGGCATTCACCAGCCCGTGTCTTAGTAGATAATGTGTTCTTTCTCAATGGCAAAATGCTCTTTCCCGTGGGCTCAATCACAACTTTCTCACAGTCCTCAAGGATGCAGGAGGAGCAGGTGAGCTTAAGTCACAATTGACTCCAGATGGAAGCTGAGTCACATACGGGCTCCTATACCTTGATTACTTATTTTTACTGCTGTTAGGGATTGAACTCAGGGCCCTGCACATGCTAGGAATGTGCTCTACCACTAAGACACACACCAAGGTTTTCTGTGAGAGATTATGAAATTTGTACATCAAGGCAAACGTTCTTCATCTTTGCAATGTGGGTGCCTTTATTCCTTCTGCTTGCCTGGTTGCTGTGCCACAACTTTGAGTGCTGTGTTGAACAGAAACCATGAGAGCTATCATTGTTTGTCTTGGTTATGAGCTTTGGTAGGGGCTGGAGAGATGACATCATGCTTAGGAGCAGTGGCTGCTCTTGCAAGAAGACCGAGGTTTGATTTCTAGAACCCTCATGGTGGCTCACAACTGCCCACAACTCCGTTCCAGGGGATCTAGTGCCCTCTCTTGACCTTCTTGGGTACCAAGAACAGGGTGTGCAAAGACATATATACAGGTAAAACACCATACATATAATCTTTGAGGAAAAAAAGTTTCAGCATTTTGCTTGTTTTTTTTGTTGTTGTTGTTTGTTTGTTTTTTTTTGTTTTTTTTTTTTTGAGACAGGGTTTCTCTGTAGCTTTGGGGCCTGTCCTGGAACTAGCTCTTGTAGACCAGGCTGGCTTCTAACTCACAAAAATCCACCTGCTATTGCTCCCGAGTGCTGAGATTAAAGGTATGCGCCACTGCTCGGCAAGTTCCAGTTTTAAAGCTAATTATGATGGAGGGTTCTTACATATGCTTTTATTATGTTGACATATCTAGTTGACTTGTGAGTATTAAAAACTCAAAACCTTTTCATCTAGTTTTTGAGTTTTTGAATCAAGAGAGTTGTTGACTTTCACCTTCCTATGTAGATCTGTTTGAGACCTGGGACCTGAGGGTCTGATGAGTGGATGGACTACAGTCTACTGCTGCAGACAGCCTTCCTTCAGGGTCAGTGTGCTTTTATCCGGAAGGAAACAAAGACAGCGATGATCCAGGTGAGGATGTTTGAATTCAGAAGAACATGTTGAGAAATGTAAATAAATGCCAGTAATCACATAGTAAATATTAACAGAGCAGCCGTTTCCCAGGATGTCCTCAGGACACACCAGTTTAAACACCTTTGCCTGGCACATTCTATACATTATATCTGAGAAAGCACAAAAGCAAGGCAGAGCCCATATGCAGATTCAGGGAAGACACTGGGGACAGCACTCAGCAATCCTTTTACCAGACTGTGTTCTATAGCTATGTTCTGACATCCAACATCCAATCAACGTGTCTTTTTTTTGGGGTTTTTTTTCGAGACAGGGTTTCTCTGTGGCTTTGGAGCCTGTCCTGGAACTAGCTCTGTAGACCAGGGTCTCAAACTCACAGAGATCCACTTGCCTCTGCCTCCCGAGTGCTGGGATTAAAGGCGTGCACCACCACCGCCCGGCCAATCAACGTGTCTTATACATGCAATATAAATGTTTAACACAGGAGGCGCGACCAAATGCAAGAAAAATCCAAGGAATGCAATGTACCTGAGGTAACGGCTCGGTCTTTTTTCCAGCTATGAGCCTCTCTCATAGTTCCCCAAGGCATTGTTCTCCACTGCTCCGTCTTTTGACCATGTTCCAAAAAGAGTGGCGGACTTTTGCAAGGTGCTACTTCTATATCTATAGAAGGACATAGGATTTCTATCTTGCATTCCGCTACCACAATGTGTCCATCTGGTTTGCATTTGTTGAACCATCTTTGCCAAGGACCACGATAGACATCTCTCCAAAGAAGACACGCAGATGGTAACAGGCACGAGGGGAAGGCAATCAAGAGCACAGTGAAGTATCATCTCACACCTCACAGAGCAGCTACCCCCACTAAACAAGCAGAGAAACTGGAATGCCCACTTACTGTTTGCAGGAATAGATAACGGTGTAAGAGTAAGGAGGGAGTTAAAAAAGACCCTACCTCATGATCCCAATACTCCCACATCCAGGGATATGGCCATTCTTCTGTTTATTGCAGCACAACCAACCACAGCCCAAGCAACAAGCAACCCAAGTGCTTATCAGTGAGTTAATGGATAAAGAAAACGTGTTACATTTACTTAGCATTAACAAAGAAATTCTTTACAAAGGGAAACACTGTCTTGAAAAGCCCCCCCCCCAAAAAAAAGTGAGAGAAAGAAATTATTTTAAAAATCTTTATTTTATGTGCATTGATGTGAAGGTGTCAGATCCTCTGCAACTGGAATTACACACAGTTGTGAGATGCCGTGTGGGTGCTGGGAATTGAACCTGGGTCCTCTGGAAGCAGCCAGTGTTCTTAAATGCTGAGTCATCTCTCCAGCCCAAGAAAGAAGTTTTGCAACATACAGCAACATAAATAAATCAGGGAGGTGAAACTAATCATTCACAGAGAAACAAACATGGCATAGTTATACTTCGTGGAGTTGTCTAACAAAGGCAAACACAGAGTAGCACAAAAATGGCGTCTGCCTGAGGTTAAGGGAGCAGACCATGTCAACTGCCCCTGAGCGGCACAGCCCCTCTGCCGCTCAGGAAGAACTTGCTGTACAAATCTGCTCTAGGACATCACACTTACAGTTAACAGAACTAAACCGTGCCCTTAAAGACTTATTTAAAGCTTTAAGCTGGCCATGGTGGCACACTGTGGAATTCTAGCAGAAGGGGAAGACTCGGAGTCCAACCTGGGCTACCTGCAGAGACCCTGTCTCAAACACAAAGACAGTAAGCTTTAGTATATCACTATTTTTTTTTAAGTTTACATGTGAAAATCAACCATAACCTGTCACAAAATTTCATAGTAAAGGAATGGACTTAGGATCTGGATTTGCATGCTATGTGACTTAGTTATTTTATACTGGGTTCCTAGAGCTTTTTTTCATGAAATTGTTCTGTTAATTCTCTGTGCTTTTCTTTCACTCTTAAATCTTTTTCTGTTTCTTTTTTTCTTTTTTGGTTAGAGAGTCACCTGTAAAGCTCAGGCCTGACTTTATTTTCTTGTATTTTAAAATGTTATGACAGAGGCTGGAGAGATGGACTAGGGGTTAAGAGCACTGTGATCCCACCTACCTATCACCAGCCGTCTGGAACTGTTCTAATAGGGCCAAGAAAAGTTTCCCTGAGCCAACATGAAAAGGATTTCATGAACCTCCAAAGTATTGATCTGTAGGTTAGTACTGGTCAGCTCAAAGTATACATATTTTCTCCAAAGCACTGAGCTATTATATTGCATATACTTTTTAAAGACTTATTTATTATATTACAGGTATGTATGTGTGTACCACATATGTGCAGGTGCCCATGGCGGCCAGAAGGGGGCTCTGGTCTGGAGGTTGTGAGTGACCTGATGTAGATGCTGGAAACTGAACCCAGGTTCTCAGCAAGAGAATTAAGTGTTCTTCATTGCTGAGTCATCTTTCTAGCTGTCTTTGAGTTTCTATCGCTGTGAAGAGACACCATGACCATGGCAACTCTTAGAAAAGAAAATATTTAATGGGGGTGGCTTACAGTTCAGAGGGACAGTCCATTACCATCATGGTTTGACGTGACTGCATACGGGCAGACCTGCAGCTAGAGAAGGAGCAGAGAGTCCTACATCTTGCAGGCAACAGGAAGTGGTCTCAGACACTGTGCATGCTTGAGCATATATGAGACCTCAAGGCCCACCTCCATAGTGACACACTTCCTCCTCCAAGGCCATGCCTACTCCAACAAAGCCACACCTCCTAATAGAGCCATGCCCTTTGGAGGCCATTTTCTTCAAACCACCACCCAGCCTTCCATGGAAATCTTAGAATGAGGTTCCTAGGGATGTCTCAGAAGATGTTGAGTCACAGCTTCCGCCCCCCATCAAGATTAACACGAATTCAAGGCTCTTTCCTAACTCTTAGGGCTTGTCTTCATTCCACTCTGAAGCCCGCTAAAGTCTAAAGCATTGCTTCTCCTAGCTTTCCTCTTGTGTGTCTGACCCCAGGGACCCTCCACCTGTCACTTAAGAGACTGTCACACTGCCCTGCGTTTCTCCCAGGTCACTCTCAAGTTCTGCAGCTGCTGACTGCTGACTTAGTGACCCTCACCTGACCCTGGCAACAAACATCTCACAGCTGCTTCTTTTAAATAACTTCAGAAGGAAAGTTCCCTCTAAGAGGCCCCTTGGGTACTTACCTTCTCTCACATCATCCATTCCAATCTCCAGTCTCACAAAACTTTAGGCTCCTCCTGAGGTCATTACAAGCCTATAAGCAAGGCCAATCAATTTTAATTTATATTGGGGCTACTCTGGCTGCTACAGCTGTTTGCTTTCCTTGGGGCTATCTGGACCTGTTTAGCAGGAACCATTTAATTCTATTCAATAATGTCTGTCTTGCACTGAGGTATTAAATAATCAAAAATTAAAAAAATTTAAGAAGCAACAAGACAAAACAACCCCCCCTCCCCGAGCTTTGTCCATTGAGACACAAAGTGACCGACTCTTATGACAACGAAGATACTCACTCTTCAGGAGTCCTCTGTGCTATATTAGCTCCCATGGGAGCTGAGGCCGACCTCTTTTTCTGCACACAAACTTACTCTGATTCCAACCAGTCCTTAGAATGTTCTAGATAATTAAACTTTCATCTACCAAGAAATCAGGCTTATGTAAAGGTAACCAGAAACCCTCCAAAAATGAGGCAAGCACAGATAATTTGGGAAAAGACCAAGAAGAAATAATGGGGTCAACTTTCATAGTAGGACTGGAACAAAATACATACATCAAAACTTTGCAAAGCTGGTCGTTGGTGGCACACGCCTTTAATCCCAGCACTTGGGAGGCAGAGGCAGGCGGATCTCTGTGAGTTCGAGACCAGCCTGGTCTACAGAGCTAGTGCCA